>NW_027176980.1:0-84220 GCF_023349555.1 Cebidichthys violaceus | reverse complement strand
CTGTCTGTCCGTCTTCATGTTGTCTAAGACTGTGTCTGCACCAGAGAGCTTACAGGCAGAGCTGGGAGAGAATGGTGGGCCTCAGCCGCTCGCCTGGACAGATAAACAGGATTTTGTGTCTGGCGAGCCGGAGATTGTCAGCTCCAATCTCCTGAGAGAATTACAACCCCGGCAGTCGATGCCCGGGACACTGGCTCAACAGAAAAGAGCGCCAAGAAAACCCCCTGCGCATCGATGGGCGGGAGACGCCGACTCCCTTTCGTCGCGAATTGCGTCGCAATGGTTTATTCATGGTGCAAGTTCAAGGGTTCCGAGAGCTCCTCGTAAACATGTCATGAAAACACAGTCGTGTAAATGTCATCCGGGTTTGTGTAAAAAGCATAATAATTGTAGTTTTGAATCCGAGGGAATGGCGCGGTGTGACGAGGCATCCGAGCGAACGCTTCGTGATTCATGAGCTTTTTTTTTTTTTTAGCGTCACGTCTAGAGATCGCCTCTTCAGCTGTGGCCTCCGCTCTGCGTCTATACCGCAGTGGTAAACTGGGAGAAGAAGGATCTTAATTGCATAACTAGCATCAACATTTAACAAGTAGCATTCGCGGTTGGTTTCGCTCCTCCTCCTCCTCCCCGGCTCTAGTTCTTGACCTTTTAGCTCTGAATGGAGCCCCCTGCAGGTCACATCGCTGTCTTCGCTAAAATGTCAGCAGTCAGCGATGGCGGCAGTTTAAAGGCGTGTGGGCCCGGATGTGAGCCGCCTCTCTGCCACCTGTGCACTTCAACCAGGTTGGTATTTCCTCTTTTGTCAAAAAGGGGGCGGGGGCTCCCCGCGCTCTCTAAATCAATTGGAATGAGTTTCGGCAGCGAGGACCCCTTTTTGGCGTCGAGCGGCGTTACCCAGAGATAAGGGAGCTCAGGCGTGACCGGCCGGTATTAAGCAGCCGGCTCTCCTCCTGATTGGATCGTTGCCGTGCGGGATGGGGGGGGGGGGGGTTCTAATTGAACGGTCTGCCGCTCTGTTGACAAGACTGTAATTTATACACATGATTTTCTGCCCGCTACGCTGGGGGTTGCGATGAATGCGGGCTAATTTCTCTCTCAACCACATCGAGGATTTGGTTCATGATGATTTACTGGTAGGGGAGGTTTGACGGGGAGGGGGGGGGGGGGGGGGGGGGGGGGGGGGGGGGGGGCTGCCTGGACAGGGTTAAGTGGATCAATGTCCGTTTCTTTAGCCAACCCAAAGCACCTGTTAATCTAATTTGATGTCTGAAGGGGGAGGGGGGAGGGTGCGCAAAATAGAGAATGATTTACATCAGATGTCAAAGGGAACAAGGCTAAATAATTCAGTTACCTAAGTGTAGAATGACATAATTGGGATTGTGGCTATTTAATAGCATGAGGGTTGGGCTGACAGAAACGCTGTCCTGCTAGTTGGAACCTGTGTAGGTATTAAGCGTAAACCGTTTCTCCGCATCAGGGTTTATTTCTCGGGGTTAGGGTTGGAGGTTTAAGTCGCTGGCTCCTAATCTTCATAGCACGTGATACCTGTCATCCTGCATCATCAAGGGCCCGCGTGAGGAAATTAAAATTCTGGTGACAGAACAGAAATTCTAAGCAGCTGTTCTGATGTGTGTTTTTACGTTCCCCCGATGTCACGAAGCTCACAAAGGAATACCTGATCATAAGCTGCGTTATTAGTGTTATTATACTGCGCATGTTATGAATAATGACTAAACGGGTGGAGACACATTCGCCTGAGCCCACAGTTATTCTTCAGGGCTTGTTACCGCGGGATCACGCACAGCGGGTTTAACAGCTTATTAACCGGCTGATTTACATACATGTTGATTTGCGTGAAGGGGATGTATCCATGGCCTGATACAGATCATTTATAAAAGGTCACTCCCTGAACAGATTTGTTTCACTCAGCAGATGGATTTATCAGCAGTTCAGCTCTTTTTGAGATCGTGCTTGAATTAAAAGTGCCGTGGTTGGTTGGTCCGCTTGCTTTCACGCCACACAACAGCGTTTACGGCGCTCTCAGTCCACACAGAAGTCCAGAAAAGCTCTAATTATTCAGGTTCCTGCTTTTTTTCTTCTTCTTCTTGCATCCCCTCGAAGTAGCTCCAAGAACTCACTACCGGTGACGGAGTGTAGGTCTTCTACTTCCACCGTTTGAACTGAATTTTGACATTTGTAGCCCTTGTTCACGGTGCAGTTTATTGTCTTATGAATCACGTGCACCAGGCATCGGATCATGGTAAACAGACTTCCATCGAATTACCTCTGATTACAGGTAAAAAAAACAATGAAGCCCAGTCAAGTTTCTCATCGAACGCCTCCATGTTTAAAAGTCAAGGCCCGCTGCGAGAGGCGCTCTCTGATTCGCCGCCGTTGCTATTCATCTCCGAGCCGTTTTAGAATTACAAACCGAGGAAGTGTAACGTCTGACTGATTGAATGAGCCGAGCTAACACACACACAACAAGACGAGAGGGAAGATGTATTCTAAAGCTGAAAGATTTGAGATCTCTTTTTTTTTTTTTTTGAATAGTAATGGGAGGATTGTGGAGGATGCATCATCTTCTGTCATCTCCAGCCCAACCCTTCACAGAGCCGTATGCGTATCACCGTGTCGGATGTGTTGAAAGAAATCCTCGCTTTGCGGGCTGTCAAGAGTCAACAATGAAAGCTATCAGCAGCGTCAGACAAGTGTGTCCAAAGCAATGTTTCAATATTTTTTTGCGTGCTCCGGCTCCCATATGGTGCGTTCCATTTCCTCCTTGAGGAGCCCGCCATGCATATTATTGCGTTCTATTTTGAGACGCTTCCCCCGCGCCGCGCGGCGTTGTAAGGGCTTTCACCGAAACGTCTGCGCCCACCAGGACCGGCCCGGGAAAAAAAACAGCAGCTGTGACCGATGGAGCGGATCCTTCCCACAAGAGGAAAACTTGTTCTCTGCTCCCTCTCGACTGTCGCCACGCCGTTGCCGTCCCCCGTCCCCCTGTCCCCGTCCCCCCCGGGGCGCCAAATGTCCAACTTCTAAATGCCAACTCAGTCAAGAGTTATCGCCACTATTTCCCCAGCGGAAAAAAAATGTCAGATGGATGGTGATTTTCTGCTTTATGATTTCACAGGAGTGGCGACCGCAGAGTGCGAGGAGAGATACTCCGTCCCAGTTTGATAAGTGGGGCATAATAATGGAAATGGCTTTTTGAAAACTACAGTAAAGCCTCATTTCAGCTCCGGTAGGTCAGCTGAAACGGCAAAGGACAATGTTTAGTACGCATTTATTATCGTTGTTGTTTCGTTCTCCTCCCTCCTCGTGCTCTCGATGTTGCGTGCAAACTTAATTTGCTTGCATCTTCTTGCCCTGGGGGGAGGGGGGGAGTTATGAATCCGGAATGTACCGGAGCCCCCCCTCCATGAACATCCATCACGGGGTTGAACCGCGCCGCCACTCGCGTCGCTCGTTGGGGGGGGGGGGGGGGGGGGCAGTGAGAGCACGAACGGGCCCATGGCTCGGCGCCCATTGTCACTCTTCCTGAACACAAGGCAATAATCGGCCATGCATCTCCGATTTCTGAGGCCGAGAATAAAACAAGGTGAGAAAATGAGCGCCACGGCGTCACTGAGGGGGGGGGCGTGGGTGTGGTGAGAGGACTCTCAATGACACGCCGCGCACGTTTAGCATCACTGCACATCGTACAAACATCTTTTTTTATGGGATGTCCAGCGGCCACTAAAAAAAAAAAACAACAGCCCCGATGGCCAGAGAGAGAGAGAGAGAGAGAGAGAGAGAGAGAGAGAGAGAGAAAGAGTGAGATGCGGGTCCTGGGATTTAGGAGATCAAGGAAGTGAGTACAGTGATTTGACTGTAGGTTGATGCAAAGTGTCAGTGTGGAAGCTACTTAAAGCTGTTACAGTGAGATTTGACTGCCATTTGTCATATTTCCTTTTGAGCCATGAATGGAGCAGAGAGAGGAGGCTTACCGGATATATTTTTAGACCGTCTTTGATGGCTTATTAGCTGGACTGGAACGCTGTGACTCTCTTAAAAAAACCCTAAATATAAATATATCACAATGATGGCAAAGGACCAAGGATAAATCGCCGTTTCTGTGACAATCGGTGACACAATGGAAAAAAGGCCTTCAGTACAAAGCAAACTGTATATACTGTATATATATAGATATATATATATATCTATATATATATATATATCTATATATATATAGATATATATATATATAGATATATATATATATCTATATATATATAGAGAGAGAGAGAGATATTTCTAACGGCTTCTGTCCTATCTTTTATATTATTTTGTTTGTTTTGAATTTTTTTTTGTACTACTTATTATACTTTTCAATTATAGGACCACATTTTTTTGGGGTAATACATTTTTCAGTGTCAGTCGAGACACTTTTGCTGGAGGGGGTCTTAAAGAGACTAAAACACTGAAGCGTTTTCCGACAGAGGGTCCAGGAATATTCAGACAGACAGTGTGAGAAAAAGAACGTGTTTATTTGAACATTAAAGCATAGAAACCCCAAAAAAACAAGTATGAACCTGAAAATAAGCATAATGAGTTCCCTTTAAGCCTCCCGGTGTGCACACAGAAACACAACATTGTGAAATTACAGATAGATTTAGATTCAGAACCATGGACCCGAGCTGTTGCATTGCCAAGTAATTCTGTTGAAACGGGTCTCTTTAGCAGGATGGCAAAAAAAAAAAAAAGAAGAAATGAGGCAGTTTTGAATTTGACAGCGTTTCACACGCTGACAGTTGGACACAATGACACTTGACTTGTTCCCAGTATAAACTCGATCACCCTCTGGGTGTCAAAGACAGCAAAGCAGTTTTACCAGCTGGTCGGAGATTCTCTTTTAGACCGAACCCAAACCCTCCCAGCAAACCAAGGACGTGTGCATGTTGAATTCAGGCAGAGCCGGTGACGTCGTTGAAAGTTACATTGTATAATAAAGAACTACAACAGGCAAGAAAGTCCATGAAAACGGTGGTGGATGGGTCAAACAAACACAGGACTTTCACCCAGGGGACAGCTGTTCGCGTTACGTTACTATTTGAACACAACCCAATGTTTTACCTGAACCTAACCAACGTTAACCACGTGGCACTGTTGTCTTTCTGCGAGCTCGACGCCTGACCGGCGTGTAACTTATTTTCGGTTCGGAAGCCTCGACATTCAGCGCATCCCGTGGTTTTTTGCAGAAACGTGCAATGCCAACAATTTTTTTTTTTTTTTGGCAACTGGGCATTGCATGAAAAAACTCAAGAGGCCCAATTTGGTCTCCATCAATTCATTTCAGTGCACAGTTTGCTCCCCCCCCGTTACTCTCTTATTACCTCTTAACGCTGCGAGTGTTGCCCTGAATACCAAGTAGCGTGCAGAGAGTCCGGGTCAGACGGCACAACACAGGGGGGGGGGGGGGGGCCTAACCACCCGGCAACACCGGATGACGTCTTCGCCTCGCTTCTCCTTTTTTTTTCTGGGGGCAACCTTCAAGAATGTGTAGACAACCCAGATGGCCTCTTATACCTTCCGCCCGCCCGCCGCCCATCCTCCCTTTTCTTCCTGCATGGCAGATGAGGATGCAGCGCCAAACAATCAGCGCACACGGGTTGAAAAGGCTACATTGACGCGCCGCCAAAACACCGTGCACGCAGTGGGGGGGGGGGGATATTTGACGAGGGCATTGCCAAAGCTTTTTGAGCTCAACTCGCTGGTCACCATGCATCTTTAATCGGCTCCGCCCCTCTTGTCCGACGGCAGGAAAAGGCCCTGGAGTTTGAGAAAGAATGGCCGCTCTCCACCTTGATGAATAAGTAAACCCGCAACAACCAGGCGGAGATCCAGTCGGCAGACTTTGAGTCGATAACGAGTCGATTTTTTATTTATTTTTTTCTCCCTGAAAGCTGCATTGTTTACACGCTACCGATTACACCTCAAATTTGGTCCATCGCCCAGCACTTTTCACTGAGCTTTGACACACACTCTGCTTCTGCTTTCAACGTGTTCATGCGGCAGCCGCGGGAAAAAAAAAAAAAAAGGTGTATTCATGTGGCGCGATAGAAAAAATACATCAGGTTTGTGCCTGCAGTGAGCTCATGTTTATGAGGTTCCCATAAATATTTTCCATCTAAATTTGTGTCAATCTTAGAGCAGCTTCCTTCCTATAGAGACTAACTTAATTTCCTTGAGTTATTGTAATATTCATTGTTATACGCCGGAGAGATTGCTCAAGGTTGTTTTCAATCAGACACTGTTCGATGTGAATGCAGCTTTGTATAAACTACAAAAACAACTAAAATACACACAAAAAGTGCATCGTCCCGGTGCAGATGTGCAACGATAACCTCTGTGCAGCGCACGGCGCATTTTCTTTATATCAAACATTGTTTTTAGTTCTCACAAAATCCAATCCGTTCCGCTGCATGCATGTCATCAAACAAATAAACAACAATGTTTACCAAATGGCTTTGTTGTACAACATACCCGCTTATTAAAATGGCATCTCATTAGAAGCATTGAGCAGCCGTTTTACATGAGATTAATTGGGTTGGGTTTTTTTTTTTTTTTTTTTTAAAGCACTTTCTCTTCATTATCATTCTGTCTTGCAAATGGATTCACTGCAAAGGCAATGCATATTCATTTTACAGGAAGCTTGAAAATTGTTCGGAAATGAGCCAAAAGGTGGAGCCGGGCTGTGCCGACTCGTGCTGAATAATAAACACAGGAGCCTCTGCTCTAGAGGTGAAAGAGAACAGCTGTGTCTGCGGAATACATTTGGAGATCTGCTGAGAACACGACTCTATTGCAGTTCATCTGTTGAAACCTTAAAAAATGAACGAGCGTCAGGTCCGACCTGTTTTTAAGAAGTCTATATTATTAAAAACGGGTGAATAGTACACTTTCAAACGGTGAACTGGATGTATGTGTTTTATTGCCCATGCTGCCAGGTGAGGATTTGGATGCAAGGCATCCTCTTGGCTACCTCTTTTTTACTCCAGTGGCATTAATAATGCACACAGACAAGCTTTTACTGGTTTCTGATTTGCTATTTCAAAAGGCAGGAGGAAATGTGCAGCATACTCTCCTGATAGAGTGGTCTAGTTGCACTTTCATGAAATGAGTAGGAGATGATTCTCTCTCTCTCTCTCTCTCTCTCTCTCTCTCTCTCTTTTTTTCTCTTTGACGTACTATTTTGTATGTGTAATGTGTATATTTCAACATCAGAGGAGCCCACTTGGTTGAAAGCCTGCCCGAGGCTGGGAACCAAACAAAAAGTTTTTCCTTTTTGCCAAGTTATGGACTCTTTTACCTGAGGCAAGATGAAGTACTTCTTCAAAGGCAAAGGGCATCCTTTGTCAGCATCTCGAACTGACAGCCACAGATCCACCTCAAGAGCAATCGCAGGCAACCGCTAATCAAAAGAAACAGTCCCTTTGGCTGCACATCCAAAACCAAGAGGCGCGATTTTCACTGAGCCGTAACACGCAGACAGATCCTTCATTAACCTGAGCAGGAGTTATCGTCAGTAGAAGAAAAAAGCACTAGTGGAGGGTTTTTTTTGTTTTCAAAGACGAGCAATTATAAGCATGTCGACATTTTATAGCTGGGGGTCGGCAACATTTTGAAAATATCCAATCCAAACAAAAAAAAAACCCCAGCTCAGTGAATGAAAGTAGCTAGTGGCACGGAAGTCCCTAAATCTAGCGGGACATGTGTGCAATCTGCCACACTGACAGCCCTCCAAAGCCACTCTCCCAAGTTTTTATGAATGTAAACAACCAACATGGCTACCGTTAGCACTCACAGCTGTCAAGCTAGCAGCTTGTGGACGAATATGGTGACGTGAAATGAGTGCACGCATGGTCGTGTTACGAGACAACGGGGCCCTCGTTGGGCACAGACATGCAGAAGGCCCCACCTGCTCTCCTACATAAGAACAAGAAGCACAGACTTCATCGTCACTTTGTAGTTAAGTATTTCTCTGTGGTTTGTGTCTCGCAGTGGTGAATCTCTTTTGTGGGTCTATGTAGTCATGTTGTGTCATGTTGTCATTTTGAATCTCTTTGAATCTGATTTTGTGTCTCTTTGTAGTCAATTTGTGTATTTCTGTAGTTTTGTTTCTCATTGTTGTCAAGTTGTGACTCTGTAGTCATTATGTGTCTCTTTGTAGTTGTTTCATGTCTCTTTGTAGTCATTCTGTGTCTCTTTGTAGTTGTTTCATGTCTCTTTGTAGTCATTCGATGTCTCTTTGTAGTCATTCTGTGTCTCTTTGTAGTTGTTTCATGTCTCTTTGTAGTCATTCAATGTCTCTTTGTAGTCATTCTGTGTCTCTTTGTAGTCATTCTGTGTCTCTTTGTAGTTGTTTCATGTCTCTGTAGTCATTCTGTGTCTCTTTTGAAGTTGTTTCATGTCTCTTTGTAGTTGTTTCATGTCTATTTGTAGTCATTCTGTGTCTCTTTGTAGTTGTTTCATGTCTCTGTAGTCATTCTGTGTCTCTTTGTAGTTGTTTCATGTCTCTTTGTAGTAATTCTGTGTCTCTTTGTAGTTGTTTCATGTCTCTGTAGTCATTCTGTGTCTCTTTGTAGTTGTTTCATGTCTCTGTAGTCATTCTGTGTCTCTTTGTAGTTGTTTCATGTCTTTTTGTAGTCATTCTGTGTCTCTTTGTAGTTGTTTCATGTTTCGTTGTGGTCATTTTGAGTCTCTTCCTGATTGGTACGTGTCTCTTTGAGTGACATTTTGTAGGTGAAGGCCATCCATGAGTAATCCATCCATGAGTATACTAGTAAATCGAGAGGTAGATTCTGGCCCAGTATAATGATTGGACGGGCTTATTACAGGCCTGTGACAGCCACAGATACCATATTTTCTTTTGTTTATTATTTCCAGAGCATTTGATTTTTTTTGTTTTACTGTTGTCGGGCTTTTTCAAGTATTTCAACCAATAGAACAAAAAAGGTTTTTAAAATACATATCTCACCATAGCTTCAACTGTACTGGACTAGTTAACATGTTCACACACTGTGTATGCATATAGCAGGCATTACACATATGTAGTAGAACGTTCCACCCTTTTTATTAATGCGGAAAAAGTTTGCCCTCAAACCTGATTCTAATTGATTTTCCGGAGGACAAAAAGGAGGAATCAGACCTGGGAAATTAGCCAATGTCATCTTTGTGGGAGACATTCTTAGTCCTTAGCTCCGAGCATAAATGTCACAGAACAGTAAAACACTCGTTAATTAAAGTGTAATTGTGTTAAAGTTGGTTCGGTGCCTCATTTAGTTCCATCTGATTAGCAATAAAAACTGCCACCACCACAGCTTCAAATGCAAGCCACAGAAAAGAGCTCTATAGACACTGACTGAAAGCCTCTAAGTTATCGTGTCACTATAAAACTAATCAGCATCCCACAGGGCACCTGGTCGTGGCCCAGTGTACTACGGTACTGTTGGCCATTGAGCAGCTTTGCAAGGTTAAAGGTGTCATAAAAATACTTCTCTTGCCCCATAGCACAAAATGACTGTAATACATATAACAGTAACTCAACAATTCCATGCTGTCGAACAGGTGCCTTCGAAGGGAAGCTGCGTTTTGGAGCAGAAATGCAACATCATCCACAGATTTTATCCTTTTTTTCAATCTCCTTAGTCGGAGATAGGAGAGAAGGAACTGCAATAGTTGAATTACGGTGAAGAAATTGCTCAATTGCAGCATCATTAAAAGGGCGCGGAATTGCAAGAGCGTTTTTATGAGGACCTGGGAGCTCATTTCTGTCATCACAAATGCCACAGTGTTTTGCATAACCAAGGTTATGAAATAATAGGCTGATGATGGAAAACTCAAGGTCTGGGCAATGACCGCAGGAATTTGCTGAACACTGTTGCCGTGGTGCAAACAGGGTCGTTAAGGTTGAATAAGTACAGGCCTAATTCCCAGAGCAGCTGATTATTATATAGCGCGTGTGCTCTTGGAGACTCACGGAAGGCCAGACACAACAAACACTGGCAGGTGAGATGTGGACAAAACAAAACAAAAAAAAGGCTGCGCTTTCATCATTTTGTTGGTGGTGGTTAGGCCTGTCACAACCTTTGTTCAAAGAATGAAACTGAATCTGAATATCGTCCCAGAAACAATAGCGACAAATTGTAATTTTGATACAATTGTATGGCAAAAGTCAGGCAATTGTATGCCAATAGTCAGGCACATAAAAATATAAACAAACTAATACAACAGAAGCAAAACGACAAATAAAATGTTAAATATTAAACATTTGGCACATGAGTTTAGAGAGTTGTTCATTTCTGAAGAGGCAATATCCTCAAAAGGTGAGGACCTTTTTTTAACAAAAAGTGCAAAGTTACATATTTGATATTAAGTTAGATTGCCACTTTGTGTTGTAACACAATGTTCCCACACCGGAGCTGTGAGGTAAGGCTTCGAAACCAAGTCCATTTGGACTAATTTGTCCGAACTTTGCTGACTGGTCTGGAAAAAACAGCACGCAACAAAAATCCAGGTCATGCCCACATATATCGTACAATAAGTCGATAACGTCAAAATGAGTTATGTCCACATATTGTACGGTTATTGGAAAACCTAAAAAATGAACACGGTCAGGTCAATATATCGTACGATAAGTCGATATATTGACGATCAACGTTAACGTGAAACATTTTAACAATAAATCAAATTCACCACCACTATGCCTTTCAAATTCATCAAATTTGAAAGGCATAGTGGTGGTGGTGGAAACGTGTAACTGTGAGGTTTTAAAGAATGTATATCACGTTTGTATCACATCTTGAATCCTCATGCATTCGCAGCATGTAGCCGAGCTTATCTTCCACACATACATTACAGTGCTATCAATGGTTCTTTTGAAAGGGCCTTTGCATCCATGAAATGTTTGTTTTTGATTACCAAAGGAGAAGCTCAGCGAGAGCTGCCCAGTCAGGGGTATTGGAGATAAACGTCTTTTAGTGATTGGCCGTCCCACACATCTCTCATCAAATATTCATGCCGGGGACTTGGGAGACTTCCGAGGATGCAGGGGTATAAGATATTCTCCCATCGGTCTGGCGCTGGGATAGGTAGTCAATGTCTCAGCAAAGAGCCGCCTCCAGAAGAACTCAAAGGCTGGTGAGGCCGGCAGGAAACGCGGGCTTCTCCTCTGAGGTATCGTGCTGTACGTCTCATTCTCCGCTTGTTGATCATCCTCCTGGCGTTCGTGATCTCTAGGCTTGTGAAAGGTTGCTTTTGAAGTGTAAAACTTTAAAGAGTATGGATTTCTTAATTTAAATTCTAAACGGTATTGTGATTCCAATGTAAGGTTCAAACTCCGTGATGCAGCTCGGTGTCTTTCTCATGAATGTTTGCCTCCAAAATCCATACAGTGATATTACTTTATCTCTTAACTATTCCAACCGACTTTGGTTCTAGTTTTAAGTACGTGCAGATGTTGTTAAATAGAGTAAATTGTTAGAGTTTTAAATAGAATTTCAGAAGATCACAGAGGGTTTCCTTTGTATCATTATGATGTTAAATCTACTAATTGCAATCTCTGTTCTCAGGACTTTTTGTATTTTCTCTTGTTAAAAAATTCCGGACTGAATTGGGAAAGAAAGCTACGATCGTAAACTTCAAAACATTGTGACCCTTAACGAGTTTAAAACCATGGTGAAATCCATTGAGTCCAGCTAAAACAAGCTAACGGACAAGCTGCAGTGGCTAACACGTTAGCAGCAGTGGCTAACGTGTTGGCAGCAGTGTCTCACATGTTAGCAGCAGTGGCTAACGTGTTAGCTGCAGTGGCTAACATGTTAGCAGCAGTGGCTCACATGTTAGCAGCAGTGGCTCACATGTTAGCTGCAGTGGCTCACATGATAGCTGCAGTGGCTCACATGTTTGCAGCAGTGGCTCACATGTTAGCTGCAGTGGCTAACATGTTAGCTGCAGTGGCTAACATGTTAGCAGCTTACACATTTAGCCGACGCAAGCCGACATTGCCGTCCCATTTAAGCTAGGTTTCAAGTCAATGCGCACTCTCCTTTTAGCTTGGTTTTGGTCACCACCACCTCTTTTCACCATCACTAAGTTGTGTTGCTAGCTTTGGTGTTTGCATCCTTTACTACATGCCCAGCAGAGGAATTTTGAAGTGCATAACACTCAAGTGCAAGGCTGCCAACGTTCTTACATTGAACGTGAGACATCGTGCACTTTTCACACGCAAAGAAAAACACATTTATAACTAATAACATATTATAACCTGCGAAAAAGCTCACAAATTGTCAAATAGCAATGATGGAAAGGCATCATAAACCTGAGTTAGCATACAGACACATTGACTGAAAAAAAAAGAGGAAGATTATTTAGATTATTTAATCGTCAAAAGCTTTTAAAATTGTGAAATTTGCCCGCTGAACTTTTTAAATTCCTGGCTGTTGAGGAGCGATAGCTTCGACCCCTGCAGTGAGTAATGTCACAGGAGGCCTACTCGTAAAAATCGAGTAGACTTCACTCTCCACTCTCACTCCGAACTAAATTGAAAACTGCAGCCGCCCCGTAGGTGATGTGTGGTCGAAATTTATACCTGACACGTCACGGACATAGCTGAGTCACATCATTAAAACACAGACGCATACATCCGGAGTTATTACAAATCACAGTGGGCCCCCAGGAGACGCTATACTCTCTTGAGCAAACAGGGTTGATAGCTTATGAGCATATGAGTCACAGCTGCAAAGCCTATTATTTGAATAGAGGCAGTATGGGTGGTGTATATCATATTTAATATGAGGTAATCCAGTGTCAACGGGCACTGCCACCTTATGACATCAATTTATATTCTACTCTGATTTTCACCTAAAGAAGATAGATGTTTATTTTAATTATATATTACTCGTATAATGCGGCTTTATGATGCACTTTCTTTACTTAAATGGAGGCTGCACCTTTTTAAATTCACCTGAGTACTTTCAGCCGCTGTGATTTTTCAATGCAGAAGCCCAGCTCCGTGAGCTCACGTTTCAGCTCTCTGGCTGACCACCCTCTCTGCCTCATTCCCTAAGAGCCCTCTGAATGTATGCGCTGTCATACTGGGTGAAACTGGGCCATCTCATTGTGTCTCCAGTCCTCTTTTTTTTTTTTTTTTTTGTTGAAAAGCCTGCCAGTGCCCCCCCGTCCTCCCCTGCACTAAATGTGTAGGGACGAGATAGTGCATTCTCATGTTATCTGCCACCGGCCTCTTGCCCCTTTAGCCATTTTCTCATTTCACAGATTTGACCAGGAGGTGACCTTGGCTTTTTAAGTGCTTTTAAGGCAGAGCCAAGTCTCCTCTTCCTTTTTCCTGTCTCACAAATGGAGAGAGAGAGAGAGAGGGGACAGGGGATTTCTTTCTAACCTTTTCTTCAATGGCCTTTTTCATTCTCTCTCTCTCTCTCTTTGTTGTTCTTTTTTAATGGAGAAGACATGATGACAGGCTGTTGTCTGCTAATTCTAAGTGGGTCTGTGCTTTTAATGTAGAAAATGGCCCCCGGAGAGCAGCGGCGGCAGCGGCATATGTCTATGTCTATGACGTCAGGCACAGAGGACGGTCAGGGAATAGACACTCACAGCAGTCTATTAGCCGAATGTGACGCAACAGAGAACCATTTGAGCATCTTTGCCCCCAGAGAGCACTACACAATATTCAAATATTAAGCGTCTTGTGTCTCAGGTGTAAAGTCATTATTTATAGCACCGGCTGCATCTTCGCCACCTCCCACGAGGGATGGGGGTAAGGTGAAGACCACACGCTTGGGTTCTGCTGGGATGGGAACTGATAAGAATGCATCGATACCAAAACCCATTAGGGATTCTTCTTGAACGAGTTTTTTCAAAACTAATGCCAAAGTCGATTCTTTTCAATCCAATTCTTTATCGAATCACATTTTTTAATTGAATATTCGCTTTGATTTAAAAACATTAGTTTTGATTATGTATTATCAGCTGCATAATCATAGTTCTCTAATGTGAAAACATCTCCTTCAAACAACTGTATTCATTCAAGTTCCTTGCCTAAAACTCAATGGTACAAGATCGCAATACTTGCAAAATGACTCGAATGCAAATATTTTATGTCTAGGGCTTTTATTGTGAAAGGTAATAACAGAAGGAGTGGAGCTGGTGTGTCAAGGTTGAAAGAGTAACTGGTTCAGGTTACAAGTGCTCCGTGTTTTTATTTCATAAATATGGGCGCAACTCAACTCGGTTGTTTGTTGCCTTTTATTGGCAAAAGCTCAGAAATATTAACCTCATTCCAAAATAAATAAATAAATGACTTAATTTAACAGATTGCAAACGAAAAAAATTAACTTTGAACTGTACTTGTCAAACGAGTTTTAACGCAGCATGCTTTTTACTCTCACTCAAGTCGATGTTTAGATCATCATCTTTCCTCTGTGTCGCGTGGATACATTCAACTCGCTTCCTTTCGTCATTTATTATTTAATGGATACATGATCCATTAAGAGGCAGGTGGTCAGCTGGTCCCCAGGAGGTCCCGCTATGAGAGACTAGCTGGTGCAAAGACTGAAAATTTTAGTATTGTAATATTTATTTATTAAAAAATAGAGACTGTGAATATTGTCTGGTGTATATGTGACACGTTGTCAGGAGATGATTTTTCATCTCAAATAAATACGTGTACGGGTTGTTGTTTTTTTTTACGTTACACTTAATCTTTTTACTTAAAAAACTCAAAAAAAGTAAAAAATGTTACCTTTTTTTAAATAAAATAACGGTGCTTTTACTTTCGTAAATTCCTCGGGATTCCACGCGTTCCTTTGCGTCTCCCGTGTGTGTGCTGCTCACATGTCGAGTGTGTTTTCTAGTGGAAAGCAGCAGGCAGCATCGCAGTCCTCCATCGCCATCGCCCCCCCCCCCCCCCCCTCCCCCGGCAGAGCGCTAATCTGGGTCATAGTGCCAACTGCTCAGAGGGGCCGCGGAGAAGCTCGGCCACATGTGAATCATTCCTCGCGCCTCCCCTTCCTTCATTATGCTCACCGCGGCGGGGGAAAAAAAAAGGGTTTCGCATTTCCCTCTGACCTTAAAACGTAAACATCGAGGCGTTGCTCTGAAAAAGCGTCGGGTCGCGACCGCATCCTCGGGAGCCTTTCATCGGCGGTTCTCCTCGTGCGTTGCCATTCACTTCTTTTGATGCACTCTCATTTGAGTGTCGCGATAAATGCAATCCCTCTTTTTCATGTCCCTGACAGCGTTAAGGACAGAGAGCTATAAATGATACCAGAGCGTTTCCTCTGCAGCCAAGTAAGTAGAAACCAAATAGTGGGGGGGGGGAGGGAGAGGGGGGGGGGGGGGGGGGGGGGGGGGGGGGGGGGGGGGGGGGGGTGGGGGATTTGGACCGATCTGAGGAACCTCTTAACAATCACATTTCAATTACGGAAACAGGCTGGATGATCTGGGCGTGCGTGCCGCGGTAGTGAAAGGGTCCGCAGCCTTTTGTTCCAAATGTTTTGATGCTTGATTGCTCTGAAGGTGGCATCAACAACGGGGATTGGCACACGCTCGGCATTTCAAGAGAACCTACTCCAGCTTCCACCACCTGTGCCGCTCCTGCTCTAGGAAAGGAAAGAGGGAAGGGGGGGGGGGGGGGGGGGGGAGCTTCACACTGATGAATTGGAAGAGCTTTGTTGACGTCTCCAACACCATCCTGGAAGGAGAACAAGGCGCCGTCGTCCGTCACTGTGTAAGCTTTAAAGAAAAGAAGAAAAAAAAAAGAGGCAAGGACACATAATAGAGAAGAGGCTGTTTGGCGGTGCTCAGACATATTCTTGTATCAGAGACCATTTGGGTGTTTTTTTTTTTCTTCTTTTCTTTATGCTCCAAGGCTTGTTTTGCACACGGGTACCTTATGGGAGAGCAGCTGGAAGTGCCGCTGTCACTGGACTGCTTGTTTCCTCCCTCGAGGGCCACGTGGTGGCGGTTGGTGGGGAGGACAGCATGTCCGTGGGGAACGCATCACTTTCAGCACACACACACACACACACACACACACACACACACTCCTCCCATTAGAATGAGTGAGCTTGAGCCGCCGACAGCGGTGACGGGCCCGGAGGGAGGGAGGGAGGGCGATAGGGGAGAGGGTGACGCTGCCGTTTTGGGTCCTCGGCGAAAACCGTCTGGCCTTTCACGAAAGTTTGACGAATCGGTAAAAAAAGCGCATCGGGTTCTGGCACAATTTCATGATCGACAAAACCACCTGACAGACCTACTGACGCAAAGAGAAAATCAAAAAAAAAAAGAAGCAAAGTAAGAGTCTGCGTTGTCGCGACGACGTCCCTCCGGACGATTCGTTTTGCGGAGACGATTTCGAAACGCCACCGGCTGCTGCGACGCATGGTTTACAGGAATTACACGGTGGATCTCCCGGTGAACACACCGTTCAGGCTTTAATTCACCACACGGCGCGTCGACAACACCCTCACAGACAATTCCCCGTTGCGTCTCGTTAATTAAGATCGGTGTTTCTATAAGGGCCGCGGACGTCTGATCAGGGTCGCCGAGTCTTTGTAAACGACAGACCCCTTTTGTCTGGTGCGCTGTAAAGATGTAGTAATTGGTAAACTGTTTGACCAATTTGAATTATTATACAAAACAGCCATTTCATAATAAAGGGATTTATTATTCCGCCGTGCGCCACAATTTTGTTATCAACAAAAGCCTTTGTTGCTCTCGGCTTTTTATCGAGAAAGAAAATCCATTGAAAAGTGGCTAAAGGCCTGACACAAAGCAACTGCTGAATCCCCGCAAATCTGCAGGCTTAATTGATTATTTGTGCAGAGCTGTATATCTGCAAGGTGCAGGATACCCGGGGGAAATAATGTAAAACAGATAACAAGATGAAATGAGGTAGAATTGCTTTCTGCTACCCATTTTATTAATCTTTTCCCATTTTCTTATTCACAATGAGTTTCCCCCATCTAGGTTTTTATCCCCTCCCCTCCCCATTACAGGAACACAGCTTCACATTTTGAAAGCGGCGCAGCCCTAAATGGAAAGTTGAGAGTTGATTCAAGTAGGCAAGAAAAGTGTTTGTTAAGAGGTTATTTTGATTTTCTGAATAACACATGGAGGAACTCGCCGTCGTGTGTACCTGAGACTCCCAGACGAGAATATTTTATTTTGAAAAAAAATCTTATCTTCATTTATTCTACCTCTCAGTTCCCAGCCGGCATTCAAAAGGAATGAATTCATTATGCTGATATTGTACACAACATTTTTTTCCTCTTTTTTTTTTTTTTTTTAGAAAAAGCAATCTATTCAGGTTTTGCAGGTGTCGCTCCTGAGCCGAGCCACATGTTCTCGCATTGTGGTCTCACTTTTTGTGGATCTTTGGAAAAAAGGGAACAACCTCGGGAAGACGGGACTCATGCCCCCCATTTACTCCTCGCTCCCCTTTCGCAGCACTCGGAGAAAAAAAAGAAAAAGAAAAATAGTGGTATCGTTGGCATGCGGGAGGATGGCTTCCACTCAGCAGCGATCGAGCCATTACGAATGGCGAGGGAACCGTCGGCCTTTTGTTTTGTATTGTTTTTCGGGGTTTTTTTTTCTGGTGTGATATAGAATTCCTGGTATTTGGTTGCACATCAGGCCAGACCATAATTGCCTTCTCCTCACTGGGGAGCTCCTTGCTTTCCATCTGAAGTCTGCCTCTGTCAGATTTCACCATTAGAGGGGGTGGGGGGGGGAGCAGGGGGAAAGAAGACAAAGAAGACAATTCCTTGGATCAGTCATCTCATACGGGCTGCCAGAGAAGCATGGAGGACATTGGGGATGAATCCAGGGAAAAGCTTGCCAAGGTACTTTTTGCCTGGAACCTGGAAAAAAAAAATGGAATATTGCTAGCATGAAGGTATAAAAACTAGGTCCTACTTGAGAAGATCTCCTGTACTGTATCTAGTATTGAAACGTTTGCGTGATTCATTTGTTATTCATTATCGGCCGTCATTGACCTCGTGGATCGCGATCAACGCACATGGTTGATCGCTGACGAAAGAGCAAGACAGAGACGCCAAGGCGCCCGACCTCTCGTGACCATAGTAAGTGACCGGGAGCAGAGGAGGAGGTCAGGAAGAGGGACACGGTGTCCTCCTTAAGTCCACGTAGGGAGAAGGTTTTGGGTCGGATGGGTCAAACAAACACAGAACCCTCATCCAGGGAACCGCTGTTCGTGTCTCGAAAATCAACGTTATTTTACCATATTTTTGTTACTTAACTTACGTTCTTGAAGAAGTCAAGCGTGCTTATTTCAACCCAAGCCACCATCTTTTCTTCGAAGCTGACCAAGAACTTTCACAAGTAGGTTTCACTTCGGCCCCGACTGTAGCGTTAGATAATGCCCATTCAATTGGCTTACGACATTTTCCAAAAATGGGGGTCATTTTAGTTATTTTTCATGATGTTAAATTTAAAAAAAATGCATTGATTGATGATAATAATAATCATTAGTTGCAGCCCTGTAAATATGACTTTCCAAGTCCAGAATTTTATGCGTCCAATTGTTTTGACACGTTGTGGAAAAACATTAAGATATTGATTTCTCATTGTCTTCGTGGCACTAGTCCACACAGAGCTCTTTTCACGTCATTTTCCTATTCCCTCGATTCCTCGTTTTCCGTCTCTAGAGCACTCATCTTTTTTGCACAGCGACATAATAACCCTCAGCTCGCTGTGACATCGAGGATTGATGGGCGGGGAGATTTCCAGCTGAGAGCCATTTCCAAACCCCCGAGGCACTATTCATGGCGCGTGGTACAACAGGCGGTAGTTGCCTTCGAGGACTTTCTTCTTTTTTCTTTTGACTCTTTCTGGGCGTACTTTCCATCTCGTCTCTTCAAAGAGCAACTGTAGTAATAATCAGAAGGAATTCTGGCTGCTAGCCTCTGTTGTTACATTAAAAAAAAAATACTGAATTAATTAACTGCAAGGTTTGAGGAATCGTGATCAAATTGAACATTTAGCCACGAGAAATGAAAGTGTGGTTAATTTTTAAGGCCCTTGCTGCTGGAGCGCACGGCTTTTTTGTCACAGCGGCGTCGCCACAAAGCTTCCCTCCGTGTCAATCTAACGCGATTTAACCTCCTTACTGGGAACACGCTTTTCAAGAGGAGTTTCGGGACAGACAGGCCCGATACGAGTTAAGTGCACGGAGCGCTGCCGGGGTGCAAGCGGGAGAGGAGACGACGCGGCGTTGTGGTTTATTTGGTCCAGTTCACACACACACACACACACACACACACACACACACACAGAGTGTATAATGGATATTTAACAGCCCCAGCCTGCTGGAAGTGTGCCGTGTGCTGAAATGGTGCATGGGGACATCTGAGGGAGTGTGTGTGACTTGCCAGGATGACACACCCATTAAAAACACACTTAGTCCACTTCACCGCCGCTCCGCTCCGCATTCATGCGCCACAAGACTGAACACAACACATGCATGCCTCTGTGTAGTTAATGGATGCTCTCAGTGAATCCATACCATCATCCATATGTCTATATATACCTAAGAATATACAGTAGACTGGAGATGGGGGATGATGATTTTTTTAGTTTTTTTTTTTAAATCTGGGGTAGGTAGGAGAAGCGAGCATGTTTCCCTGCTGCGCCTTTGGCAGGATGAGCATCTCATCCTCTTCCTGCTTCTGAGCACCTCCTGAATTATTGAAATAAGAAAGGCGCCTTTGCTTTGTCTCGTATCGTCAGGATAGACGCCCCCCCCCCAAAAAAAAAACTCCAATCTGAGAGATCGACTGCAGAGAAACTGTTTAATTGAAGCTCTCCCACCGGATCACGTGAAAAGAACGCCATTTAGTTGTTTGGTTTGTGTGTTTTTTTGTAGGTCAGGCGTTCTTGTGTTTGTGCAAAAGGAGAGAGCTGCTGCCCGAGTTCTCGCCCAAAGACGACGAGACAGGCGCCGGGAAGGCAAGCGTCACCTGAGCCGAGGCGTCGGGAAGGACTCTCGTACTTGTAGCCGTCAGCCGAGGTTCCTCCGAAGTGGCTCTAATGATGCCTCTCATCATCATGCTGCACTCAGCTTTCTCCAGCAGAACTCCGCAATTTACCGGAGAGACGCGCCGTGAAATAATAATAGAGACAATGCGATAGATTGTGCTTCGGCCTCTTCTTGTGTATTCCAACTCCTCAAACGGCTTATTACATGCATGACCTCTTTTCAAAAGTACACTAGCAAAGTACGGTTACTTACGCAACGAAACTACCTGGTTGGGCTTAGGAGAAGATTGTGGTTTGGGATTAAAATAAGTCCTTTTGTTGTGTAAACTAATTATGCTTTTTTTTTGCAGGAATTAGTAAAGTCACTCAACCAAACTTAGGTTAAAATGAGTCATTGTTTGTTGGGTTTCATGGGACACGAACAGCGGCCTCCTGGGTGAAAGTCATAGACTGTGTATAAGGAGTGGATGTAGTTATCGTGACGTCACTCATTGGTTCTTGGATTGACGTTTTGAAGCCTAAAGTTCGGGGGGGGGGGGGGGGTTATAATGCGGAAGAGTGACATAGAGACGCCGTATATATGGTTCTGGTAGCGGCAGCGACCTGTCAATCACATTTAACTCACAAAGAAAGAGATTATTGTTACAGATGATATTTAATATTGTGGGTGGAACGCTGGAATAGACACTAGCTGGTAGCATTGTATCAGGTTCTCACGCTTTATGTGGAGAATATCAGCGAAGATGCAGCTCCATATAGATTAATTAATAAAATGTTATTTTCCATTATGAATTTAGCTTCCAGAGATAAACAAGGTAAACCAATGTGTTCTTCATTCATCCAGCCTCTTAAAACTGCACCAGATTGATTGCATTTTACTTTATTAACCGAAATTTCCCTTTATAAACGCATCATGTTTTTAACCAAATCGATCAATAATCGTGATCTTGATATTAACCACATGCATATGTTATCACTACATCTGATTTTATATGAATTCAACACATTTTTTTATTTGTTTTCACATCATGCTAAACATTGCCTTCTGTAGTTTATTTCACATACACACACATGCCTTAAATACTCTCTTTAAATGTATATTTACTGTCTATATGAAATCGCAGCCATCGACCAGTTCACAACTGAAGCAGATTTGTACATGTACATGTACTTGTACATGTACTAGTACATGTACTTCGTGATGCGTTTACTATGTAAGCAGGACAAAAACGTGCCAAACGTAATAATACTGACGATTGCCGTAAAAAAAAAAAAAATGAAATCACACCAGGTAGAAAACCTGCACAGAACAGGCCGCAGTGGACGGATATGTTAAATTTAGTTTTCAAGAATGCACAAAGAGCTATCGACTGGCCGACTCTCCCGGGTGAGGCCGACTCCCGGCGCAGGTGATCGATGTGCGTGTGGTCATTGAACTGAGCTTAGAGGTAGTTTGTATTCTATTAGCAATCTCTGGGGTTTTACAGCAGTGGAACAAAAGCGCAGGCCGATGCCTACAAGCTGGCGGAGGAAAGACCGATGGTTGTCGTTACATCTGTAGGCTGCTACACTTCTGCTGTTCATCGGCTGTTTTCTCCCTCAGCCAGTTGTAGTCGTACAGCTGCTATGAGGACTTGCCAATCGTGGCGTGACGGGAGCTCGATACATAATTCTGCTCTGGCTGGAAACTGTGTTACGGCTTCCGTCGCTGCTCATAAGCCTCTTGATGTGTGGCTCTCAACATCTGAAAGACACCGATGTCTTCGTCTTAAAACGATGATTTAACGACGAGGTTAAGGGGTATGAACTAATTTACTATGCGAGTTGATAAGAGCCGCAAAGGCAGAGCTCTCTATCTACCGGGCGATCTTCGTTCCTACCCTCACCTGTGGTCATGTGGACTGGGTTATGACCCAAAGAATTAGATCGCGGGTACAAGCGGCCGAAATGGGTTTCCTCAGGAGGGTGGCGGGCGTCTCCCTCAGAGACAGGGTGAGAAGTCCGGTCATCCGTGAGGGACTCGCAGTAGAGCCGCCGCTCCTTTATCGTGGAAAGGAGCCGGTCGAGGTGGTTTTCGGGCATCTGGTGAGGATGCCTCCTGGGCGCCTCCCTAGGGAGGTGTTCCAGGCACGACCGGCTGGGAGGAGACCCCGGAGGGAGGCCCCGGGATCAGGTGGAGGGACTATATCTCCAAACTGGTCCTGGGAGCACCTCGGGATCCCCCCTCCCCATTCAGAGCTGGCTAATGTGGCATCGGGGAAAGGGAAGTTTGGGGGTCCCCAAACACCGACCTTCTCCCCCACCGCCCACCAATAGTCGTCTTTTTGGATATTATAATAATATGCTCTGAGTGTCGCTTGGTCTTATGGATGCATTACATGTGTGTGTCTGTATTTGAATGAGGCTCCTAATTAGTTTTCCATTGGCATTATTTTTTCGCCCCGAGGGACAATATAAAGCGTCCCCTGCACACCAAACCAATAGATTGCATTTGGTGACTATTTCAACAAACTGCCATGATACTGGGCCGCATATCAGCTCCATCACACGTAATTAGAAGTCTGTTGAAAGAATGATTGCGATGCTAACGTCATACATGGCCATGTGGTCCTTAAATTAATTCCTTCACAATCTGTTGACGCTTGACTAAAAATGGCAAGTTGTTGGCGTCTAACGCTCAAACTGTTCCTCGTGTGCTCCTCGTGCAGATCCCAGTGAGAGCATCTACAGCATGAGGCTGGTGTGGAAATCCCTGGACAAGATGAGGTGTCTGAGGAAACGCTCGACTATTCCCTTCCTCGGCTTCCTCATCACCTTCCTCCTCTTCCTGAACCTCTACATTGAAGACGGCTACGTTCTGGTTAGTACACTCGAGTCGTGGATGTTCTCAGCATTTCCCGAAATAGAATCCGAGATGAAGTAATCACTTAGTATTCCTTCTTAAAGTCCGAACAAACAAATTTCACCAAATTATGCCTTTTGAAACCGGATGTGTTTCTTGCACTTGTCCCTTTTTTTTTTATATATAATTGCTTGTTTTAAAAAGGAAACATGTTTGAATTTTTTATAACACGGACCCAAAGTCGAAATCATCGTTTATTTCTTATTCATGATGCCATCAAAACTCGGTGATCACAGTACATTATCTGTGTTTGTTATTTAAATTATTAAGAGATAGTTCGCGTCTCCGGCTCTCTGGTGCTTCTCTCACATCCATTTGCCGGGCTCTGCAAACCGCCTGTAGCGCCTTTAAGGTTCCCTTTTGTCTCCAAACGTTAGGGGTTAGCTCCGCCACGTCAAAACACATATTGTCTCAACTTCCTACAGGATGTTAGAGACAAGTTCCCCCCCCCCCCCCCCCCCCCCCCCCCCTCATTTGAATTATTCACTGTAGAAATTGAAATGCGCATGATGACTTTCCCGTCCCCTTTCTCTTGCAGTCGTTATAACAGCTTGTACATGTTTTGTTTTATTTTCCCCTCCATTGTTCCTAATGCAAAGTTGTGTTTTTCATGTTCCAGGAAGGAGATAAAAGGCAGCTCAGGGAAACATCAGTCCACCCTTCGAGCGCGGAGCGATACGTTCACACGTTCAGAGACCTGAGTAATTCCTCCGGCACCATTAATGTCACGTATCGTTATCTCGCTGGCACCCCACTGAACCGCAAGAGTAAGTTTAATGTTTGTTTAAAGAGAAATTTACATCCGCTGTTTTCATGCGCTTGGGGGGAGGGTGGGGGGAGTTACAGTAAGTCATGAGGTGGTTGTGAAGCATGAGCTGAGAATAAGAGCTAAAACTTAAAAATCTGCGACGTGGGGATTGGAAGCGCAGCGATAAAATGCAACGGCTCCATTGAGACCTTTTTCGCCTCAAAATTAATAAGCACTCCTCCTCTCGAGTACACCTCGGTTTAGTCACCAAACAGGATGTTGTACTTACAATGAGCAAGAAGCTCTGATTTAAGGTCTTAGCCATTAAATGTTTTCCAGGACTATTTACAGAAATGATTGTGAATCTGTAAAGCATTTTTGCAATTTAATTTCCTGATTGGAGAATCTATTAAAAATACAATACTAGCGTTCTCTCGACGCTACAGCTACGTCTCACAGTCCGACTCATGAGTGGGTGGGCGTCGCTGTAGTGGGTTCTGGTGGTCATGAAACATTGGGGAGATCAGCTGATCAAGACTGTGAGCAGCCCAGTGGCCGGGGAACAACGTTGGCGTTGTACGTTTCTGCAGAGCACGGATACGCTGAACGTCAAATTTTTTTGTAATTGGTCAGATCGAGTGATGTAATACAAAGAGCGAGAGCGGTACGGTCTTGAGTTTGATTTATCTTCTCCAGAACTACATTGTATGTCCATATGACAAACTTAAAATTGGTCATTTGACAGATGTCTGTTTGCATCATGCTTTTATGACATTTCTGTTCACAGAGTATCTCACCATTGGACTGTCGTCAGTCAAAAGAAAAAGAGGGAACTACCTCCTGGAGACGATCAAGTCCATCTTTGATCAGTCCAGTTACGAGGAGCTCAAAGAGATCGTGGTCGTGGTCCACCTGGCAGACTTTGACCTGGCCTGGTGTGAAAACCTGGTGCAGGAAATCACCAGGAAGTTTGCCCACCACATCATAGCCGGACGCCTCTTGGTGATCCAGGCCCCGGAGGAGTACTATCCGTCTCTGGACGGGCTGAAGAGGAACTACAACGACCCGGAGGACCGGGTCCGTTTCCGCTCCAAGCAGAACGTGGACTACGCTTTCCTCCTCAACTTCTGCACAAACCTCTCTCACTTCTACATGATGCTGGAGGACGACGTGCGCTGCTCCAGGAACTTCCTGACGGCGCTGAAGAAGGTGATCACCTCCAGGGAAGGTTCCTACTGGGTGATGCTGGAGTTCTCCAAGCTGGGCTACATCGGGAAGCTGTACCACTCCAGGGACCTGCCGCGTCTGGCTCATTTCCTCCTCATGTTCTACCAGGAGATGCCCTGCGACTGGCTCCTCATCCACTTCAGGGGTCTGCTGGCCCAGAAGGACGTGATCCGCTTCAAGCCCTCGCTGTTCCAGCACATGGGCTACTACTCCTCTTACAAAGGAGCCGAGAACAAGCTGAAGGACGACGACTTCGAGGAAGACTCCGTCGACATTCCTGACAACCCTCCGGCCAGCATGTACACCAACATCAACGTCTTCGAAAACTACGACGCCACCAAGGCCTACAGCACCGTCGACGAGTACTTCTGGGGGAAGCCTCCTTCCACGGGAGACTTCTTTGTCATAGTATTTAACAAATCGACCAAAATTAGTAAAATTAAGATCGCTACTGGTTCTGACGACCGACAGAATGACATTCTGCACCACGGAGCTCTGGAGGTCGGAGAGAAACTAGTTGGGACTAAAAAAGGGAAACAGTGTTCCTCTTACATCACACTAGGGGAGTTTAAAAATGGCAACATTGAGGCGCAAGATGTAGACCACAAAATTGCCTTTGACATTGAGTGCGTTCGCATCGTGGTAACAGCCAGTCAGAAAGAGTGGCTCATCATTAGAAGTATAAGTTTATGGACTACACAACCCCCCAGCCAATAAAGGACTGCACACAAAAGACTCTTAGTATGTCTTAGAGGCAAAGGTTTTTATTATTATTATTTAATAATGTATGTATTTCCAGGTTTATTTATTCATTTTATATGTATTTATTGATTGCCAAATCAATCTATAGTTTTTTTTTTTATACCTGCAAGTTGTAGTGGAGCATCTTCCCAGTCGTTGTGAAGGACCGTTCAGCTGACCTCAAACTATTCATGAACGTATGTTTTCTTAAATGTTCCTTTTATTTATTTATTTTCAGATCTCGATTGCTGTCCTGAACAGAGGGGCTGGGCGATATCTCAGTGTTGTGTTCTACCAATTTTTTTGTGATATTATACAGATATAATCATATTATGGTATTGTTTTACGACATTCCTTATGTACAAATCCTACGAAAAGACCAAAACCAACAATGAATCGATCCCGCTTACAAGTATTGTATCCAAAGTCCGATATATTTTAGTCCTTTTTTGCCGCAGACCTCCGTCGTTGGAGTCAGTGAGCCATTCCAATCCATTGGGCGACATTCATTACAATAAACCTGGGCTTCTGTAACTAGTGCACCATTATAACACCAATGTGTAGGAATCCTCGGGTGAAAATAGCTTTAAGATTTACGTTTCAGAAGAAGCGGCTTGGGGCTAAGATCCTCAGAGAGGGAATAACACATTTTAGGGTTTGTGTCTTTTCATGGGATTTGTTGACATTAAACATATAGAATCACACCAGCCTTATACTTAAATGGTTCCAAGCTAAATAGAACTGAAGAAGGTTTTTTGTGTTACGCCTTTAGAGAGTCTTGGCCGGTGTAGAGTGTAACCATGAACCGCGTTTCGTCGCATTATACCAGCACAGTTGCCAGCAAAAACACATTGCACGGCACGTTCCTGCAA
Source organism: Cebidichthys violaceus (assembly GCF_023349555.1). Classification (NCBI taxonomy): domain Eukaryota; kingdom Metazoa; phylum Chordata; class Actinopteri; order Perciformes; family Stichaeidae; genus Cebidichthys; species Cebidichthys violaceus. The sequence goes on along the minus strand of NW_027176980.1, from coordinate 57,669 downwards.
AACAATGGATATACTTTTTTTTTTTTTTGCAATTCAGTCAGAGCAAGTGACGTAATATATCGAGCCGTTAATGAAAGTATATGTAGTGTAACGCAGAGTATAACGAGCGACAAAGATAGTTCAAAGAAACACAGGACTTTCACCCAGGAGGCCGCTGTCCGTGTCCTGTGTGGAACCGAAAAAGGTGAACTTTACGCTTGTTGTTACGTAAGAATGTCCGCCAAAGATTGTTGTTATTTTATTTACGCTAGCTAAGTTATGTTGCAGTTGCTAAGTTATGTTGTCAGGCTATTACTGCGACACATTTTTTTTTGGGGGGGGAGGGGGCGGGATTCTTAACACAACGTTAACCACGCGTCATTGTGCATTTCTGCAAGCGTGAACATATTTTCATCCCAGGCTTTGCAAAAATGTCCAATGCCAACACACTTTTTTTTTCTGCCGACTGGGTAGATTGAACATCAATTCAAAAATTATAATTTTTTTAAATCATGATACATCAGTATCAGTTTGTCAATATCACAACATTATTTGTAACCCGTATTGCTCCGCCCTACAGCACCGTAATGGATGGTGCAATGAACCAAATCATTGTTCATTTTTATTATAATTGACCACTGTTGCTAATCTAAATATTATGACCCATTTATAATCTATGAATGTGGGGAAAAGGATAGTTATTAAGAGGTGTAGTTAAATAATTGTTTTTTTTCTTGAAAATACCGTCCGATTAAAGCTGTTGTGACTTGCAGTTGAACAGAAGCTGAGCTCTGGGATTTCTCTCTCAGTGTCTCCATTTTGGCTCCGGACTATCTCCCTCATTGAACACTCACCAGGAAAGTGTCAGAGGTCGTCGTCGCCGTGAATATTCATCCATGTCACAGCTAACTTTTTGGCAGTCTCAAATTTTTATTTTTTTTTGCTTCTCCACATTTAAATCATCTCCCCCCCCCGTAGTGTTTGAGGCGAGTGGGCAGAGCTCCTCTACTGGCGCCGTTACAGTATGTTCCGTCAGGGCTTGCTGACAGGAGAACAATGTTTGTTTTCGCACCATCTTCTCTAGGAGCTGAGATTAGATTGCACAGTGAAGAATGGGCCAGGTCTGCTCTTAGGTCTCTCTCTTTTTCTTTCTTTTTTTTTTCCCACCACAGCACAATTTTCCCCCCAGTAAATTGGTCTGTGTTTGCCTCACGCTCTACACCAGCAAAACAACATCTCCCCTGAAGCTATAGAATCTCAATTCGCTCTTCCCACCCCCCACCCCCCCCCCCGTCCAATGTTGCGCTCTCACAACTCCGATGTTTCTGCTCCTGCACGGTTGCCTCCCTGTGATCTTTGCTCTCGCTTCATGCAGTCTCTGCCGCTGCTTTTTTGGGGGGGGAACTTGCTCGGCTTTTCCTTTTATGATGTATCCATTTTCAAAATTCCCCGCCTTGCCTCGTGTTTGTCGAACAGCAAACATTTGCGAAGAATTAACGCTGCGCATATTCAACCGCTTTTGAAAACACAACCACGTCGCTTTCCGCGTTCATGTAATTAGGACCCGTCTGGGGGGCAATGTTCGGTGACGGATTAGTTTCTACATCGAAGCGGCGTCAAGGAAACCTCCTCAACGATGCAATAAAGAGGTAAATGTTTACAGAACGCCGACGTTCTTTGGGAACACGGGGGGGTTGAAGCAGATTGTCATTAAGCATGCTGCGACAGTTCCCGCAAAAGCTTTGTTCAGCTGTTGCGATAGCCACCTGTTCCGTGTTTTCCCTCAAGGTCTTGTTCAGTGTCACAGATCAAGGCCTTTCGCAGATTGGCTTGTACCGGCACCTCGAAAATCCTTCCTCAGCAAATCCCCCCATGTGCTATCTGAAATGAAATTAGAATGCCCCACCACCACCACCACCGCCGCTGCCGCCACAATGTAGCTCATTGTTTTTCCTCAGCGTTTTCCTCGGAAAGTCGCTATTCATTTCGGTGAATGATTCCGTGACCTGCACGGTGGTGGGGGGGGGGATCTCGTTTGAATGGATGATCCTCGGGGAAAAAAAAAAAACTACAATCTACAACTGTGCCGTGCATCTATTCTGTTGAGAACGCCTTTGATTCGTGCCCCGGTATTATACCTGCTTATGAGCTATAAACACACGATGTCGCCGCAGGGCAGGTTAGCTGTTTTACAAGTTGTAATGGATGTGCTTTGGTGAGCCTCGCGCTCCCAAGTAGAGCAATTTGTGTTTGTGAGGCCTGATATTTTCTGGAGGAGAAATCGCCGTCTGATCTTTATTTGAAATAAGACACCGGCCCAAAAAAAAAAACGAGCCGCACGCTGCAGATTTACGAACAGAGTTACATCTCGGGGATAACAACAAAAGCCGCATAAATTCCTCAACTGGATGTCAGACAAAACTGCTGAGCGCGGCGTTCTTCGCTATTGGCAAACCGCAATCCATACCGGCGCCTTTCGAGTGAACAGCGTAACGCGGGATCAGTTACACTGTACATTTCACTGAATACTAAAGGACGGGTTGTTTTTTCCTCTTGTTTAGTACTCGCAGCAAATGAAACGGCCATTTTCCACGTCCATTTGTCAACAATTACAATCTCTGTGATGGGAGAAGAGAGGCAGAGGTTTGTGAATCACAGGTAACCGTCTGAGTTTGTTTAATTATATTGGCTGTGAGGGTCCAGACCCCCCCCTCCTCCCCCTCCAAAAAGCTCCAAGCGAGTGATGAATGTGAATACGATGTGTGGGTCCTGAGTTATTTGAAATGTGAGCTGTCTTCCAGTGGAGCATGTACAAAGTGCATGAACTAAAGAGTTTTTTCAGTGGATAAAGCAACTCCTTTTATACGTCTGGGGGGGGGGGGGGGGGGGGGGAATCTATGACTTATTGTTCAGCTTCTGCTAATGACATTGTACTGGGTTTGTACGTATAGATGCCTACCGATACTACCTTACAACAGAGGTTCGGAGCTCCCGTGTGCCGTATATCGTTAAGTGGAGCGAGTGTGTTAAGGTGTTGTTTCTGTGTCCGTTCTAACTTTGCCATCGTTCTCTAAATGGTCCTGTATTGTAAGATGACATATATTTTTTTACACGTATCATTTCAAATGTTGTACTGTATTGAAATTAGATTAAACAAATGGATGCCAACTTCGTGGTGCATTGACTGCTAAGACAGCGCCGTGAGAGCACCGAGCATTCGAGTGTGTGTGTGTGTGTGTGTGTGTGTGTGTGTGTGTGTGTGTGTGTGTGTGTGTGTGTGCAGCGTCTTGAATATCGGCTTGAATACTCTCGAGGAAAACTAAACCCTATTTACATGACCCTGAACGGAAAATGTCGTCCTTCCGTCTTTGCCTCCACATGTTTCGTTTCTCCGTTCATGAATAGAAGTAGAACATGCAGTGTACATTTTAAATTTCAAAGGGGGGGGGGGGGCACACACACACACACACACAACCTAACTGACATTTGCAGTTCCTTGAAACTCGCAGCGAGAGCAAGCCCGTCTGACTCACATCTCGCTATAGCCAAAAGCAAAAGCCATACATTATTCATTTCAATATTCATATGCTTTTTGCTTTTCTGTTTTTTTTACTACTTAATGAAGGTGTGGGGATGGTGCTGGGGGGGGGGGGGGTGTACTGTACTGTTTAAATCAACATGTTCTTTGTGTATTTGTCAAGCTGGGTCATACATTTGCTGACAGACACCCGGCGGGAACATGGCTGACGACGACAACGGACAGACCATCGTTCTGGAGGAGCGCGGTTTGATCGAGTAGTTTAAATCAATGCAAATGACTCTTTTATGTTGTATTAACGACACATTTTTACTCCCAACTCGTCAAATGCCGTCACCTGGTCAGTGACGGTACGCTTCAATGTGTGACAGTCCAGGTTGCTTTGCAGCGTCAGCGACACGCCGTGTGCGTTTTTTGCTGGTTTCGTGCGTCGTCTCTTTACAAAACAAACTTTCAGACGCAGGTTTAATTTATTTTTTTGGTTTTAATTACACGACACCCTACTTAGGCAACAAAAGTACTTGATTATGCTTATGAAAAGATTGTTGGTTTGGCTTTACGTGAGTATGTTGTTACACAAAACAAGTGCGCTTGTTATGTAACAGGTGTCGGTAAAGTACGGAAGTTACCGATCAAAACTACGGTCAAATTAATTTGGTTTCACGTGGGCCAACAACAGCAGTGCTGTGGGTGAAACAACTCCCCTTAAGCATCAATCGTAACACGGTTTTATAGCAAGTTTAAAGTTACTTAAGAGACATGGGCAGCGCTCTCCTGGGTGAAAGTCCTGTGTTTCTTTGATTCATCCTCCAACACACCCAGTGGAACTTTCTCTCTTGCTATATTCCTCCAATATAAATCGCCTCCACGATCACTCTCTGGCCATTTAATTTACTTTGTTAGATTCCCCAAGTGTCAAGAATGAGCCGCCGAACACAAATAAACGACACACGGAGCCGGTACCGACCACAGAAGAAGCCGGTCCAAAAGGTAAAAGGGGTGAAAACCAAGCAAAGAGGCTTAAAATGTTATATTTATTAGTTTTTACTTGCAAAGAATTAAATGGAAACACGCCGACAACAATCTCTCCCAATGGTACTTTAGTTATTCTAACTTTTAACATTTCCCCAAACAATGTAATTCCTGCCGTTAGACGTCTGGAGGTCTCGTGGAACCAGGATATTTAGAGAATCTTTCAACTCGTAGAGGGAGCGTATAATCTGTTAATTGAACAGATCGGGGCGTTTCACAGTGCCATGCTAATTACAAAATTGGGTGTTAAACAAAGAGCATTTGGCACATTTTGCAAATTCACAACAATGCGAGTTTATTAAAGAAACGCAACAAACAAAAACAGGACGAAAAATGAATATGTAAACACAGAATAGGATCTGTAAACAGAGTCACAGTTATCAAAAGGTTTTATGAAACTACTTCTGGAGTCTAATTTAACACCTTCGGGCGTTCACAGCTCCCACACCATTTAAGAGACCTCGAGCGTTTCGTCACAGTCGTCTCCACCTCTCCCCCCGTCTCCCGTCCTTCAAAGTCATCCAGAACCAAATGGAAGGTAAGCGTACGTGATGGCCGCGCGCCCGAGAAACCACAGCTAATGCGGGCTATGAAGAGGCTCGGGCGGCAAGTAGAAAAACCAATATCCTACATAACAAGACACTGCACTGTGCACAGCAGGGGGACATCAGCCAATCAATTGCTGTGGTTGCCATGGCGCTGCCAGCATGTACCTACAACGGGGGCCAAACCCCACATGATGCCAAAACCTCGGCCTGATGTGGATTACGCGGATCCGTCGTGCCTCTGGGGTGGGATTTCTATTCCGCCTCACATTCGCTCTCCGTCTGCGAGGACGCGGCGGCAAACGTGTGCAGCAAAAGAACAACGGCACACACACACACACACTGGCACCAGTGTAGCATCAAAGCCTGTCAATCGTTTTTGATTAGTGTATTTTGTGCGTTGCGTGGCTCGTTTCCCGGCAGCACAGACCCACATGAGCTAGGTGAGTTAAAAATATTGAAGTTGAAGCGAAGCCGAAGGCAGGGAAACACGAAGCAGGTGACGAATGACTCGTAATAACCTCGCAAGGAACTTGTGATTGTGTGTCTGCCGGTGATGGAGGGGGCCTCTCAGCGTTCAGGTGCTCTCGGGCTGACGATCAGCCAGCTGCGGCGGATACCACGAGGCCCCGAGCCGAAACCCGTGCCGCCTTCTATTTCAACCAGCTTCAATGGCGGCGGAGGAAAAAAAAAGGATGTATTCTTATCTGCCAAAATCTGGAATGAAAAACGGTTCAGAGGGTGAGGATGAAAGCGCGTTAGCGTTCAATCATCATTTGTTACCGGGGCGGTGGAAAATCAGAGCTTATGTAAAAAAAAAAGTGCCGTCTGCACATGTGCAGAACGGAGGCTTGAGCCGCTCCACGTGGTGCGACGGGACGAGGCGTGACCGCGTAGGTCGCGACTTTAATCGCACGGGTTAAGTCGCGCTCGCCGCGGCCGCAGACGATCCATTCCAGCGGTGCAAGACGACCCAAGAAATTCCTTTCATCTGCTGTCGCCACGGCGAACATTAACAGTGAACCGGCCCAGCGGAACGCGCCGTGCTTCACTTTAACTACTCCCATGGCATTTGCAGGGTCTTCACAAGGAGCGGAGATAAAAAAAAAAAAAAAAAAAAGGAGCAGTGCTGCAGGCGCCGGTGGAGCCAGCTCCTTCCTCACAGTGGATAGTCCCTACGGCGAATGAGGGTTTAATCGCTCCCAATTGCTTTGCCTCAAAAAAGGTGTGACCCCCAACCCCCCCCCCCCCCCAACCCCTCTTCCTACCCCCACCACCAGCCTCCCATCTGTCTCTCATTCTTGCCAGCGAACAAATCTTGCCACAGGGAGATGTGCTTCCACTTTTGCTCAGTCCCTTCTTCCCTAAACCTCCACTTTTCAGCCTTCATCCCACTGGGAGCAGGGGAAAAGGAGTAATCAAAACAATTACCCAAGTCCCATTTTGTTTCATAGGAGACTTGTCTGTTTTTTCATGTGGAATCGTTCAGCCTGAATGAAACAGGTTGTGTCTTGGGGGGGGGGGTTTTGTGTGGAACATCACAAAAGGCAGCAGCCGTCACAACACGAGAAAAGCTTCAGCTTCACGCTGCTTCTACCAGCAGGTTTATCACTCGGCTCTTTCGACAAGAGATCCACAACCAATTACCGAGGAAAAAAAAAAACAGGGGGGACCGAGGGGGGGGGCAATGTGTGAAACAAAAACAGTCACCTTGATGTATTCAAGAAAACGGTTATCAGAAGACATCCTCCCATCAGAAACTGGGATATATTAGCAATCTGGATCATCGTTCGCGGCCTCGCCACGCATGTTTCTCTGCCGCTACCTCGAGGGATTGTTATCTGTTTTTTTTGTTGGGGGGGGGGGGGGAGAAGACAAACACAGGAGCGTCTCAATGCCAAGCTTACCTCGCAGTGCGTCTCGTGATCCAAGCGGCTGAAAGGAGAAGCCAGGCAACGTCTTTTGCAGATCAATGGTTCCTTGACTTTGATGAGACAAAATGAGCTCGCCACAAGATATACAACGCGTTGGCCTGGTCCCTCCCCGCTGCTCATATCTATCCCCTACAGTAGCTCTCATACTCCCGGGCATGTCGTCCAAAATTGTAAAGGCCTTAATTAAAGATTAATGTCAGGGTTTCTTGCATGCGCTGCTTAGATAACTCATTTCCCAGGGCGCATTGCTAAAAACTACCCAGCGCCGGACACCAGATTTCTCAGCTGTCAGAACAAAAGCCCTCAGCTCACTGGCCAACACGATCCTTTCAGCTGAAGGACAAGTAATAACAGCTCTGCTGCTGCCTTTTTGCGATGCCACCACTGTGACTGGAACAGGGGGAGGTTGAGTCATTTTAATTATCACAGGCAGGCGAAGAGACACAATCAGCCCGCCGCGCCGACCGCTCGTCCCTCCACCCATCGCAACAATTACTGATGCTCGTCTTCGTCATGAAGCCTGTTTTCTAATGTCAGGGCACGCCACAGAGAGGGGGGGGGGGGGAATCTGTCTGTGGGAATCAGCCTCGGCTTTATATGCCTCTCTCCGCTAACAACGGAGGTGTGGACGCACGGCTTGCTTGTACAGGCAGAGACGTTCAATCATGCGTTTCGCATGCGTGCTCGTGTTTTTGTTCTGCAGCTTGAAATAGACGCCCAAATAGAGTGCCCAGCGGTTCCGTAACGGGGCTTGTTGTTCCCTCTGTCACACAATGCCGGATTGTTCTTCCAGCACCTCAAGGCTGAATTTCCGCCATGAAAAAGATAGACATAGAGGCATCGGTTGTGTTTTCCAATCAATATGATTCGGTCCTCGGTGAGAGAGAGCGCTGCAGAGGGGTGAAGGAGGGTGTGCTTTGACGAGCTGAGAGGCCAAACCCTTGTCTCTTACAAACGCGTGGTACACAAACAGCGGTCTCCTGGGTGAAGGTCCTGTGCTTGTTTGACCCACCCATCTGTTCACCCAGATCTCTCTACACGGACCTGTGTTGTACGTCAACAACAAACTTAATACGACAGAAAAACGGGATTGACAATAGACTTTCAATGAATATGGGAACGTGATTTTTTAGGACACCAGGCTGAAATCTTTCTGTATACACTTCCACTGTGGGATACTCTAAATAACAAATCTGAAAAGTAGCCCAGAGCCATAGATGGAAAAAAAAACAAAAAAAAACAAGCACACCCGGCAATATCAAGCAGGCTTGTCCAGAACTGTAGATAATAGAAACAGGCTTTCAAAAACAGCATGCCGTCTCTGGAGGGAATGGTGTTCGATCATTTACATGCTTAACATCACCAACGGCAATATGACCGCATCGTTGCTGTGTGAGCAAATCTCTAGCCTATTCTGACAGTTTCAGTCATCGAGTCTAGTCTAGTTTTGCCGTCTTGTTCGCTGGTTTCTGAGGTTGCAGGATTGATTTAGCCCTTTCTTTTTTCCGACAGTGGTTGATTTGTCAGACGTCATCTATGGCGTCCCCCAGGGCTCTATTTTAGATCCCATCCTTTTTCTTCACTTTACAAACTCCCACTGGGTGACTTCAGGCGTAATTATAACATTCAGTTCCATTTCTACGCCGACAATGCACAACTGTCTGTCGATAAAACCCAACAAACAAAGCCACCCTCCAGACTCATCATCATTACATAGCAGACATTCAAAGTTGGACGTTTGACTACTTTCTCCAGCTTAATGAGACCAAATCTGAGATCAGATTGATAACGACCTCCTTGGTCCACTGGCTTCCAATTTAAAGCCCAGTGCCACAATTCTTAATAATGTAATCATCGACTCTGGTCTTAAACGATAAAAAAAAAAAATCAGGTTTTCCAATCCTGTTTTTAATCAATAACGGAATATCCACCCAAATCAAATAATTTGCTTTATTCCTTGGTATGGAGAACGTGGGTCACGTGTTTATTTCTTCACATCCCCGCTATTGCAACTCCCTGTTCATGTCACTCCATCACCTCCAACTCATTCAAAATGGTGCAGCTCTGGGTCCAAATCAATAGCACCATAGCAGCTGCTTTCATTGTGGATTCCTGTTATTTTTGGTTTTCACTAGTTTCATTGTCTGCTTTTCAAGGGGATACACTGGCAAACATTTTTTCTCTGGTTAAAAGACAGAAAATATCAAAAATACTCAATTAGGTGTTTATTTTACTACACTCTCTCTTTGGGTCTCTAGATTTGATGTCTCTAGATATTCACCTGTCTCAAGATACATAGAATTTTACAGAACGTATCTTTCGAGGCCATTTTCTCAAAATTAGTTTTTCCTCAGACTGAGTCTGAAATCTCTTCAGTAGCACTTACATCCACCAAACTTTAAAGTGTCATTTCTATTTATATTCTGAAGGTTTTTAATAGAGGGGTTTGTTCACATTTCATTCTTAGCTTGATTTACAGAACATGTTATCTGAAAAACAAGGCGAAAATGGATTCTTTTAATTTTCTGATTTATGGAGTGATACAAAAAAGATATATCTAAAATTCCCTTCGGCAGAAACATTGGAGTCCAATATGTCATAAAATGAAACAAGAAAACATTTCTGTTCTGGAGATTTGTTTTATTTAATTGCTTGTGTTTGCCAGTGCACAGCATGCATAACTTCCAGTGTACAGAGAATGGCAGTAAAAGTATATGCGAGAACAAACGAGCAATAATATATGACAAGGTGTCATGGTGTAAGAAATTAGAAGAAGAGGAGGAGTCGATGATCTACACCGAGCTTAATGCGTTTCCTCGACCAAGTGATTTGTCTTCTATCAGGACGCTTCAGAGGGCATAATCAGCGTTTCAATATTGAGCATTACCAAAGAAACAAAGCAGACATTGTGTTTAATTACCTCAAGACAAATAATCAAGAAGATTTATTGTAGACTGCGAATGCCTGACAGCGGTACTGTGTTGCCGTCTTAATGCCGATAACCAAGGCTGGAATACCAACGGACCAACGCAGCCGGAGCTTCAGAAGAGCCTCCGCCCCATGTAAAGAGAGCAGAAGAGGATCGGCACTCAAGCATAAAAATGGGATGATGAAAAATAAGGTTGATGACCAGAAGTGGTCCAAAAAAACAAACTCGGCATTTAACAAAAAGTTCGCGAGAAAGAGAGGAACAAAATTAAACCCTTAAATTTCAGTAAACCTTAATTAAACTAAAGGAAGCAGCAGCCTAACTGTCCAGGTAAGTAGAGGAGGAGCTAAACCGAGCAAGCGTGCACAAATGTAATCACACAGAATAAAGACCATTAATACGAGATATCTACCATACTGCTGACATCTCAATCTATGGATCCATACTAATGAGCGCGGTGAATATTATAGACTGTTTTGTACTGCAGTGAACCACATAAGCTATCTTCCTCCACCTTTTAAAAGTTTGCCCAGCCCCTCACCGCTAAAAAAAAGCACATAATGAGGCAAACCTGTTCACATTCTCCTTGATTGAGGTGCTGAGCAGCTGAACGCCCCGAGGCAACAACAAAAAAAAAAATCCCTATGAACCTGTGAAACAAACAAATTAAACAAGCCTGGGTCATTTATACACCTTCATTGTTAATGTATCAAACTGATTAATAATTACTATTCATTTTGAAGAACAGGGCACAGGGAAGAAGGAGGAAGGCAACCTTTTCACAGTGCTTCTATTGTGCATGTTGCAGTATTAAAGTCACAGTGAAATGCCTTTTTTAATGCATTCAGGTCACATCCCTGCTTTGTATTATGCTCTTATCTGACAATATATGCAAAAAGATGACCAAAAGATCCATTTCTTTGTGTTTCTATATCAAAATCCAATCGCCTTTTCTACAAAATATGACATGAGCTTATGTAAATTTAAACCAATAACATCACGACGCCCATCTATCAACCGTTAGCATCATCTGTTATCATAGTTAGCATCCGTTAGCGATGCAGGAGGCGTGTGAAGGAGCCACGGTCCTCTGCATAGCTCCGTCTCACGCTACATTCACGATACGGCCCAGTTTTCAGCGGTCCAATCGAGTGCCAAAGATTTGACTTGCGTCCCTCTTGTAGCTGGACGCCGCTCAAATGTCCGTTTCACCGCGGGATGCTGGCAGTGAGGAAGCTGAAGACGCTCTAACGTTTCACTGGGACTTTAATGTCTAATAAAAATGACTGCGTAGCAATTTTGGGGCCAAGTAGTGAGGCTCGACAAAATAAGTTTAATTAAGTTAATTGAGAATGCAGGAGTGAAGGAAGTAATTTGGAGAAGACGGTGTTAGATTCAGAGGTGTGACAAAATCAGTTCAGATGGCAAACGCTGAGTCTGACTCATTTTGGAATTAAATCGCCTTGAGTGAGTCTTCAGTCTCTTTTTTTTGTGTTGTAATTTGTCTCTATCTGCTGTCTGAACTCTTAGTAACCAGAGGACCACTATCCACAACTGACATTGGCAGCCGTACCTGTGACAATAAACAGCTCCGACGTGGCTTTTCCTCCCTCACTGCCATCGCTGAAGGCTTCCGAAAATTCTGCCCCATATGTGGGGCCTAATTACTTTTTTTTTTTCAGCTGGTCCCTGCCACAAGGTCGCACTCATTATGCCACCGTCCCAACCCCACGCAATCAGATTTCTCACAAAAAGGGAGCTAATCTCATTCCTTCACAAGCCATTATCTTGATCGGACTGGCCTCTTTTTTTTTTTTTTGCAATGCTGTCCAGATGAGAGAATGACTTTCCCTCAGCAGGAGTGAAGACGCGCTCATCAGTATCCCACCGTAAAGTTCCAAACTGTCAGCCAACATCCAACCAACTCCAAATTGGAGTTAAATTGAAGAGGCGTCCGGCTGGAGAAAGGCCAAGACAAGCGAGCCCGAGCATGGCTGCAGCGGCAGATGTCGATTGAAGGCTTTTAATGGAGTTGAATTAATTTGCGCAGGGTGCAGTTTGTCCTGTGGGTGTGGGAGGCGTGCTAAGCCAGAATTTGTTCAGGGTCACAAGCGTCGTTATATTGATAGACATCTGCTGAGGCGGCATGCAAATTTGCAAAAAAAAAAAAAAAAAACCTGACAGATCTGCTGCGATGTGAAGATAATGATAAATTGCATTCCTGCGAGTTGTTTACTCACATATGTTTGATAGATATTCTGCAAAGGTAAAGTGGTAAAGTGCTCAACTAGTAAATAACTACTAATACACTCTTCTAGTTCATTTTTATATGGATAATTTGGAACTCAGTGTAGACAATATATTTAAAGGATAGACTGTATTTAAAGATGGACAAAACATCTGCCCCCTAGTGGTCATAAACCCCGCCCCCTCCATGTTAGCGGATGGGACTGGACACAAGATGGCTTCTGCCACTTTAGGTAGTTTCCTTTTATGCTGATGAAGTCTGATAAGTTTAGTTTTAAATAGTTATGTGATGCTATCAAAAGCGGGTGTGACGGCGTGATTGACAGCTGTGATTGACAGCTGTGATTCCGTCTCGCTAACAAGCTTGCGGCTGCGCTCGGCTCGCGATTGGTTCTGAAGGGTATATATGGGCGGGGCGTCTGCAACGCGGCTCCGCTACCAGATCACTACTGCGCAGACTCTGGTTCCAAAGCGACAAGATGGCAGCTCCCATATTCGGGATATTTTTGGCTTCCCGTTCAAACAGGAACCTCATTATCCATCTATGTATACAGCTGGGGGGGTTTTTGCAACCAGGTAAACTGCTGTCCGTGAACACAGCACCAGATCAACCGGAAGTGCTGAAAGGAATCTGAGGTCTGAAACCAGGCTATAGTTGGTTTAAGCGGATAAAGACAGCATTCAATTTTAATACGGAAAGCCGCTTCCAATCTTGTTTTTTGAATGCTGGTGGTGAGAGAAGCCCTTGTTGTTCTTTATATCTGCCTCAAGGATCGGTCCAAGACGACTAAAAATGGCAGATTTGATCCTCGATTGAAATTGGAACGCCAATTTGGTTCAATCCTGTTTTTGCAAAACATTACAAAAATATATTCTCGAGCAGCTTTTGATTTAGAACGTATCATGTGCGCCTTCATTCCCCCCCCCCATCTCAAACTGTCCTGGCAGTTTAAGCTGGGCTGTAGATCTCCCATCACTCCAATCTGAGCCTCGCTGCATTGACTGCCACTGACGTTCAGGATTGATTTAAGATTCTTTTAATCACTTGGCCTATTTCTTGCCTATATATCTCCGAGCCAGGCGGCGACCTCCGGTTCTGAACAGCGAAGGCAATGCGGTAGCGCCTTAAACTTGCATTCTCTCTAATGTCCACCAGGGGGGGATTTATTCCCTCAGTAAACATTGTAAACATGAGTTTATGGTCTCAATCTCTAGTTTACAGTCTTCTTCAATACAGCATGATGTTCATTTAGTACATTATGCTCCATTTAGAGTCAAACAGACCATAAAGCAGGGGATGCTTTAGGGGTGGGGCTACCTTGTTATTGACAGGTCTCCACCACCGTGACGTCCGTGTTTTTTTTTCGTCTCGCAATTTGAACCCTTTCACAGTGTATTTCATCAGACACTCGGTAGAATTAGAGCAGCTGCTGTCCAATCACGACTCCAAGTTAATTAATTCATTAACGAACTGACTTCAACTGTATTTACAAGCAAGGCTGTAAACATGGCCGTGGTAATTGATGAGCACGAGCTGACTGTTGTGGGGGATCCAGCCTACGAGTTTTCATTGTAGCCGTGTTTCTGCCTGCTACCGTCGCATGCAAGCGTCTGGAGCTCTGAGCCCGATCCAAAGCAAAGGTACTGCACCTCTCCTTGACATTGTAACTAATCCGAGAAGGCCTGAGGCCTCGCACTGTCACTTCTTAGTAAGAAATACGGGGGACAGAATGTGATTAAAATGAACCAGTCGTCGATAACAATAGGAATACTGCGTCGTCTGGCAGAATTAAGGTCAGAGCTGGTTTTCTGTATTGTGACTGGATCATATTTAGGGAGAACACAGTTTCAGATTTCGTTTTTGGTGGAGCAAAACCAAAACAATATTCTTGTAGATGTACCGTTACCAACGTCGTGTTGTTGCACTGCACTGCCACCTGCTGGTTACATGTGAAAAGGAAGAGAGAAGGAGAAGTCAGGGTTCTCTGGAAAACGTCCCCTTCTCTAATGTTGGACTGTTATTAAAGTACTATTTCACCACATGGCAGGACAATTTCTCGTTTAAACGCGAACACACCTTTTTATAAGCATTCGGGAGACCTCCGATATCTGGTGCCGTGGGGATCCGGGGCGCCGGCTGTGATTCAGTGCTTTTATTGGAGGCGCAGTGTTGGTGTTCATTTGAAGGTGAGAAAAAGGCTAAATGACTCCATGAACAGAAACTCCCTGCACAGAGGATGACACTGTGCAATCAGGGGTCGGCCAAGTTCCGTTGTGTTTTTAAATATTACTAAATTCACCGTGGTGCCTCTGGGTAATTAACTGAAGCTGTAAAGGGGAAATATTTGAGCAAACAAGTCACTGCTGTCACTACTCTGGACATTGTAATCCTACTTTTGCGAATTCCTGTTTTGCTGCATGATCTTAGGTGGATGAGTAACACATTTAAGGGAAGAATCAACAGATGAATGAGGTAAAAATGTATTTAACTTTAATAGATACCACCATGAAACTTCCCAAGTTGATCACTGACATAAAGACATATGGTTTTTTTTGAAAGATGATCATATATGTGGTAATTTGCATACGTTTCAATAGCAGCAATGTGAATGACATTTTCATTTTGTCGACATATTAGAGTCAATGTTTTTAAACAGGAGGGATTGTTGGATATCTCCTGGAATCAGTCCAGAAATCAGAAAATATTGTCAGACATAAAACAAAATCCTTTTTTTCGCCATGTTTTTAGGAAAACATGTTCTATAAATCAGCCTCTGTATAAATCTTTAGAATATAGATTTATTTATTTTTGCATTATCCACATCTAGATTTGCTCAATAACCAAAAGCACCTTTGTCTCAAATTGGGTGTGCGCGTGAGACAAATTAGTCAAAAGGTCTTAATCAGTCAAAATATCCTCAATCCGAGGCTAAAGAGAGACGTCACACTGCAGACCACAAACGGCCTTTTCTCGCTTTTAAAATCCACGTTGCACGGATTCTGACTACTTCCTGGTGCTTTCTTTGAAGAGAAGACGATAGAGAGCATGTGGATGTCGATTTGTAATAATGCCGTTGGATCAACAGACCTCTGCTTTACTGCTGTTAGTTGAGGAGATTCTGTTGCCATTTTCAATAAGCTGTTCTCCTGCCTGAAGGGACATATCCTCGCTGTAAAGCAGGCTCTCTGACTAGTTGAACAACACTGCCATCCGCTGCCTGCGATGGCCACACACACCGCTGGTGGTCACTGACATTGAAAGGCTGCAGCACGCTATTTCTTTTACTTTTATTTGTGGCTTTTTGTTCCTGCTACACTGGAACAACTTGACACGTGCCGAGTTCAACCCGAGCCAAGTGAAGCTGTAGCATTTAGTCACAAGTGTCTGACTATGAGGAACCGTGGCAGTATTTTGTTGGGAGGAAATTTGAAACGGCAGCTTTGCAATTCAGCTCATGCAGCCTGAGTGGATACAAAAAAAAAAAAATCTACCTGAAGTGGATAAACATCTAGAACAGTGATGCCTACATATGCAGATACATCAGTGCAACTTGAGTCTGGGGTCAGTCTGTGAAGACCGGATTAAAGAGACACCCTTGATGCGCGCCGACACTTTGCCGCCGAGACTGTGGTAGCATCAGTTGCTGAGTGCAAAACCACGGTAACGCCGTTCAACCTCTTCACTTCAGAAGCCGTGGAAGTCACCTCGGCTTCTCTCTCTCTCTCTCTCTCTCTCTCTCTCTCTCTCTCTCTCTCTCTCTCTCTCTCTCTCTCTCTCTCTCTCTCTCTCTCTCTCTCTCTCTCTCTCTCTCTCTCTCTCTCTCTCTCTCTCTCTCTCTGCCTGCCTCCTGTTGCAGCAGCTTCACAAGTGTGTCGGAGGACTACAGGGTTGCCCTTCAAGGTATTGCAAAATCCTCCCTCTAGAGCCATTATTTTTTTTTTTTGGTCTCACTGTTCTGCGCTACTGTAGGAAAATGGCGGCGCAACATCGGTGGACTCTGTAGGTCGTCCTGCAACCCGGAGGATCGGCGGTTCGATCCCCGGCCCCGCTAGTCCACGTCGACGTGTTCTTCGGAAAGAAACTTAAACCCCCAAATTTACTCCCACAAGCTGTGCCTGTGGTGTGTGAGTGATTAGCTAGACCCTGCCATCAGTGTATGAATGATGACATGTAGGGTTAAAGCAATTTGAGCGGTCGGAAGACTAGAAAAGCCGTTTACCATTTAAACACGACCACAGTTTCAGACTGCAAACCGTAATCCGGGAGGAAATACATTTCCCCCTGAAACGTAATTGAGATTGCAGTTTAGTTTAATATGGGAACATCGTTTTGTAGGAGATTGGGTTGTAATAAAAAAGGAATGTTATATTCCATTTCCCCCCCTAAATGCTACACACTGGCCCTTTTTAAATTCACAAGAAAATAGAATTGATAGAGCGTCTAGAAAGCCCCTTAACTTCTCATATTATTGGGTCGATTGAGCTCAAAGCCAACGATATCGAGCAGCGCTGTTAGATTACGTTTTTTTTTTTGTTTTTTTTACCTGCCGGAGCTTTAAGATAGCAGTCTCTGAGATTTCTGCTGTCACTCCAACACAATGGAGGTTGAATGTCATTTTTCTTCTCCGGCGCTCGAAGAATTGGAAAATTAGATTTTCGAGGTTTTCATCGTAAATCTTTTTCTTCTTTTTTTCTACCAAAGAAATAGACCCGCTGGGGAAAAAAAAACAGTTCAAAAGAGATTGTATTGGATTATTCACAGTAACTGGAGATATAAAACCTCAGTGGCTCAAGACCCAAACTGCCGGTATGACCTCGTACCACTGTGGAAATGTCTTTTGGGATTTCGGGGTGTGCTGACCCTTGGAGATAGATGTGTAATAGTGACTTTAGTGGGTTTTACAGCTCATTTTGATCCAAAGCGAAGCCCCGAGTGTCCATTTCACTCCTCTGTCTGCGCTTGTGAAGCGTTACGATGGAGGGCGTTTTCATTGTCGACACCTGAATCTTACAGTGGGGCGTCAAGCAGCCCTGTGAGGTCTGTGTGCATAAAAGACATCTACAGATCAGCAAAAGTCTGATATTCAAACCTGTTACTGGTAACAGCATGAGCAAACATCCAGTCTGTGTGCCGCGCTCGCTTCTTGTTACACGTCTTGGCAAGTTTAACTGTGGCTTCGTAGGTTAACTTAAACAACAAAGGAGCTTTTGTTGCCGATCCTGTGGTGCCGGATCAGCTTGTTGGATGGGGGGGGGGGGGAGGCCTTCGGGTAAAGATGAACACACCTCAAATCAGAAAGGAAGCATTGTTTTTGATCAAACACAGTGTCTGCTGAAGAGAAACTCAAATCCACCCGCACTACTCCACCAGCGCACGATGAAATAGCATTGAATGCACTGGATGACATGTGCCAGGACAGCGTTTTTTCGAATAGATATGGTTATAAACTATTATTTTGAACGTAATAGACTACGTTGATATAAAACCAAACCAGGTATAATCGCGATCAATAAAATGGAGATTGGCTTTTACAGAATGGAATTGCTGCGTTCCTCACAAAGGCCGACCAGCACTGCTTACTGCGTGAACTGGACAGGTGTGAATCGGTCGAGGAAACACTAAAACACGTAGCCAGAATCCGGGTCGAGAAGCCGTTTCCACGTCTTCCCTGCAGCTAACCTTCCCAGAACAAACAGAATGAGGCTGCTCAAAGCGCGTCTCTCTCTTCTTCTTCTTCTTCTTCTTTTTTTTTTAATCCTGCCTCTTTGGATGTCAGGGTTAAGAGCCGAGTTTCAGAGGAGGACACCCGAGCACTTTGATTCAAAGATGAAACTGACATTTATCAAGGCCAAGACTCTCATTCGCCACAGTCAAAGTCCGTTTTATCTGCTGAAGTCCAAGTGCCTCGTGCCCGCCCCCCCCCCCCCCCCTTTTTGAAAAATGTTCAGCACAGCAGACGCTAATGAGAGCACAGCCCGATCCAACGTGCACTGTGCTGGAAATTAAACATCCAGAGATGTTTTTTTGCATTAATTTGCATTAACAGACTGGCAGCATCCGTCTGCTCTTCAATTATCTCGTTCATATAGAAATGCTGTATGAGATGGTGACCAATCACTGTAGTCTTTAGCAAACCTTTATGCAAATACAGCATTTATTGGGGACTATTTTCAGCAGCGGATGAATATATATGGCGCTCTAGAAATATTCAACCTACTCACCAGAATAAAATGTTGGCATTGTACGTATCAGCAAACCGCAGAGTCTGGACGTTTCTACACCAAAAATAAGTTTCATATCCGCATTTCTGCATATTTGTACAGTATAGTGGTTTTAGGCGCTTTTTGCAGCTTCGGATCTGCATCTTCAATTACATTCAAGTTGAGGAAACAAGACTACTAAGACTTCCTGGGACTGCAAATGACAGCAAATGTGATCCGGGAGGAAAAGTCCCGCCCCTCGAATTCCAGACCGGCCAATTATAGCGTAGCATCAGCCAGCTCCGAACTATTCGGTTCTGCTCCACAGACTCTCATGTAATCGTTTTAGATTGTGTTCATGTTCAGGCTGGTTAGGTGGAGTTGGAGCTAGTCGTTGGAGGTTGGAAAGAGATGTATGTTTCTAAAACGTTACTGTTCTACATAAAAACCTGTGGGGGTAGCGTCATTAGCTTTAGCACGTTTATGTTTCGCTGGCTATTGGAGGTAAACTGAATGTCTACACATACTAGATGGGTATATCCTTCAAACTCGCATTGTAGACCCTTCTGTCGGCTTCTCTGCAATCAGATTTTCGTTTTTTTTTTCCAAAGATTTGATAAGATTTCTTCAGGGAGTGCAGTTAGTGACAGTGTGGGCTCCATGGTAGCTCTGACAGCTTGATGGAGTAGAAGCAGGGGCGGGGCTTAGCCAGTTTCTTTTTACGCAGACATCCTTTTTAGGAGACCAAGTTAAATATTTCTAGTAGCCGGTTGGTTTAGGCCTAAGTGTTGAGCTGTAACATAAACGAAAAGATAGTCACATCACACTGGTTTTGTATCATGAATCCTTTAATAATAATGTCTGAAAACAAAATAGAGTCAGAGTGCAGTGAAGAAATAGAGTAAATAAATATAGTTTCTCAGAAATACACATTTTGCTTGATGCTCAGGATTTTATTTTCAGGACCTGTACTTGACAGGAGCAGAATACAGGCAGGCCTCAATGCTGGACATACAATCGAAGGGTCTGACTGGTCCAAAACAACAACGGGAAAAGAAAGAGAAAGAAAACTAAACAAAAACATTGCGGCTACAAGAAGAGAGAACAAAAACCCACAATCACATCTTCACAGAAAGCATATTTTCCAGGTCCTCTTGGACGTCAACCCCGGCCTTCTGGGATGGTCGTCAGTAAATTGTACTCCGTTTCAAGATGTACGGCCTCCGGGACTTGGTGGTGTGCGCCGCTTGCCTCTTCAGGATGTAGGGTGATTTTCGTTTCAGCGGAGTGTCACTGTTCTCCTCTAAATATTCTTGAGAGTCACGGAGTAGCTGTTTAAAAAGGGGCAGAGAGAGAGAGAGAGAGAGAGAGAGAGAGAGAGAGAGAGAGAGAGAGAGAGAGAGAGAGAGAGAGAGAGAGAGAGAGAGAGAGACACCAGGGTTGAGTGTCGCACCACGACGACGGGGGAAATGTCAGGCGAACACGTGTTTTGTTGCCGAGTGGCGGCGTAATGGGAGGCTAGACGCCGGTGTGTGCTGTGATTAAACGAGGGCTTTTTCGCCTCTGGGCGTCCATGCGTGGCAAAGCAGGTGCTAATCTGCAGTCGCCGTGTTCAGATTTGACAAAAAAAAAACAGGGAGAGAGAGAGAGAAAGAGAGAGAGAGAGAGAGAGAGGCTGTTGTGTAAGGAGCCGAGGAAAGGAAAATGATGTAGGATGAGGAGGAGGGGAGAGAGAGAGAGTGTTTACTGGGAGCGAGGATGGATGGACCTTTGTGTGCGATATTTAGAGTGAAGGCCTTTACACAGCGGGGGGGCGGGGGGGGGAGGGGGGGGTGTATGATTAATTGGCACATCAATACACTTTTTTTCCGAACCGTTGTTTTTGTCATGAATACTTTCAGATGACAACAGAGTGGAAATATTACGCTGCAAAAAAAATGACTTTTTTTTTTAAAAAAAAGGTTCTTTTTTTTCCTGAGCTTTCGCACCACGAATAAAGGCATCAACCAATTGCATTGTGGGGGGGAGTGAAGACAACACAAGAGGCTCCTTGGGCCGCATCTTGTCGGCAACACTTCCTTACTCCCTCCGACCTTGACAAGAGTGGCGCTAACTCAATCATTCTGTTTTTACCTTTCACAATAAAAGCCCTAGATATAAATACACTGCTACTTATTAGAGAGAACTCATATTCACTCAGAGCATTTCCCTGAAGGAAACTCAATACAGTAGCTTACAGTAGTTTTCGCCGACACAGCGGTTTACATCAGACAGACGCAACCTCACTACGCTGCTGGTATGAGTGTTTCACATTGTTGTCTTTTATTTGTCTTTAGCCTGTACATACGTTCCTGTGTTTTTGTGAGTGTGTGTGTTGTATTTTTAGGACTTCAGTTTTTGCGTGACTAACAATGCATTTGAAACTTTGCAGACAATGATTCAAGGTTTAAAAGGTGATAGTACACTTATAACAGTAAAACATATTAGTTATGAATACCATATGGATGGTAATTGATAGAGAAGCATTTCATTATCAAACCAATCAGAACATCCACAAAATGACGGATGTGTGTTTGATCAAAGATGTGTGTCGTCCCGAATGTATGACTCAAACCTTGGAACTTCAACTTATCGTACTTTATATATATTGAACTGTTAAAATGTGTACTTTTGCTCAAGTAGTAGTATCAAAAGGTTGGTCAAAAGACAACTTATTTCCATTGTAGTGTTGAAGATCTTTGTATGGCAGCAGGAAAATAAAACACAATAATACACACATCTTCAAGGTAATGGATGACTACTTCCACCACTGTGTGTGTGTGTGTGTGTGTGTGTGTGTGTGTGGGTGTGTGTGTGTGTGTGTGTGTGTGTGTGTGTGTGTGTGTGTGTGTGTGTGTGTGTGTGTGTGTCTCACCCTCTCCCCCCGGCTCTGCAGCGCTCGGCAGATGATTTGCAGGTTGTACAGCTCCTCGTGCAGCTGGAGGCTCCCCTCCCTCAGCTCGCCGCCCTGCTCCCCCGCCTGCTCCTCCTCCTCCTCGCCGCTCCACGCCTCCTGCCGCAGGCCGTTCACCATCCTGCACAGGTTGACCAGCGACACGCGCCAGTAGGGGGCACTCTGCTTATTCTGTTTCATCTGCACAGAAGGAACACGGGAGGAGGTTTCCAAATTGAATACAGGAAGTGATTGTTGTTGTTTTTTCTTCCAAAATTCAAATCATGGTAATGAATTAGATCGTCTTTGTGAAGACATGATTTAAATGAAGTTTCGTTTAACGTTGAGTTGAGGCCAGAGGATAAAAACACAGTTGCCAAACAACCTGATATTTTTTTTTTTTGAATCTATTTATAGGATTTTTTCTATTCAACATTCAACTCTTAAATCAAATATGTCCCTTGGGTCATGAATGTGCTGCAGTGACCATTAGATCCAGGCAAATATGGGGTGGACACAATAACGAGAACGCTTATAAACTGTGGTAGAAATGATACTACTGAAGGAACTATGGAGTTGTGTGGTTAATGGTTCATGTCTTTCACAGTGTAGTCATGTATTTAGTATCCTCAAAATGATTTTGAGACGCATGAGAGGCTCTTACTTCTCGCTGAAGAGATATATATGTGTGTGTGTGTGTGTGTGTGTGTGTGTGTGTGTGTGTGTGTGTGTGTGTGTGTGTGTGTGTGTGTGTGTGTGTGTGTGTGTGTGTGTGTGTGTGTGCGCGCTGTTTCTTAAACATTCTCAGGTTGCCAGACACCCAGAGTGATACGCCGGTCACATCTAACCTCGTCTAGCTGTGCAGCCTTGTTCTGTTATAATCCAGTTTGAGCGCTTTAAGGCGGCGGAGGATCCCGGGGCCTCGTATGCTATGCGTGTCGAGGGGGGCCAGAGATCTCCCGCACAAAGACCCCCCCCCCCCCCCCCGGGTGTCACCGAGGATGATGGAGAGATTAAGGTCGCAAGGGGAAATTGTTTCGATGGCCGCAAGCCCCTCTGAGACTTCGCGTCGTTCCCGAACATCCAGGAGGAATAACGGAGTCTCCTCTACGCAGGGTTCTCTCTGTTTGTTTGAAGAAGTGCAATAAAAGCTTTAGAGAGACGTCGAATGAACGACGCACCGGGGACGGGGACGTGAGCCACCGCTGACATTTACAAAATCGTTCACGCATCGACGATCTTAAGGGTTTTCGCTTAGTTTTGAATTAGCTACGTGAGTGGGGGTCAGGGGTGGTTTAGAAGGAAAAGGTCACACGGAGGAAGCTGGATCTTCTGCCTTGATGTAATTAATGACTTTCAGGGATCGGGATTACGAGCAAATGCGAGGGTCCAATATCCTACCGATCCCCAGCGGGACCAATTATTATTATTACCAACAAATCAGCCTCGTCTCTCAATAGTCACGACTGGATGTTCTGTCAGTTGACCGGCTTGGCAACAGAGCCACCGACACGCAGCTACAGCCACAAACAAGAGTCATATACGTTACTGTTCTGACACTTTAACTTTGCGAGGGAGCACAAGGGTCACCGTCACAATCGGCCAGACTGATGGATGGAACCCTGGCCGTGGGATAAGGCCGTCACGTCCAATAGAGAAATGAGAGCCAGACAGGAAGTCTATCCCCTGCATTGAATCAGATTAAAAAAAAAAAAAAAAAAAAAGAAGAGCGGAGATCAATCAACGTAGCTCTCGGCTAAAGAAACGATTGTGCATCGATATCGCGTCGTGATCTTGGATTTTGGACTTCTTAATTTGGCACAGCTGCTCTCGGATTTGCTTTCCACGTTTAAATAGTCTTTGAAGGCACCAATAGTCAACTCTAATATCGTCGCCGTATTGATATCGAGGCATTTGGTCAAAAATATCGTGATTATTGATTTTCCCTAACGCAACGGCTCCAGTTAAGATAGAGAGACAACAAGGATCTTCTGCCTCTTGAGCACTCCGTCACCCGGGCTGGTTATTATTTCAATCATACCTCCCTCTCTCTCCCTCTCCCCCTCTCTTTCTCTGTCTGTCTCTCTCCCTCTCTCTCTCCCTCTCCCCTCTCTCTCTCTGTCTGTCTCTCTCTCTCTCTCTCTCTCTCTCCAGCAGCAACGAATCACGCGGCTCATTTGTCTGTGTCGTTACGGTGGAAGATGCGTCGTTTGCGACGCCGTCGGCTCCATCTGAATCTCTCTACGCAGAAGGTGAGGCCGAAGCGCCGACACCACCCGGGGCGGCCTGTGTGTTGGGTCAGCTGGAGAGAGGTGGAGGGTCACTAGCTGACCTGGTGGCTTGTTGGTCTCTGATGTTACATTTGCAGAAAGAGAAAGAGAAAAAGGGACTCCTGTACCTTAGAAGTGAAGAGGCTGCTGAGTAGCTCCTCTTCCAGCGCTCGCTGATCCTGGTCGACGTCTGTCGGTCAGAAAGAGAAGCCGTAACGTAACCTTCAACCAAACCTAACAGAGCGTTTAGATGAACCCCCCGAATGCCGATCTCACAAATGTCAAGGAGACACGGGAGCATTGGCGCGCTCGTTATCAATTTGTCTGTTGGCATTTAGACCGGTTCATCTTCCTCGTGAGCGGGAAGAAGAGTTTGCCACATTTACATCTCAAGCACCATAGTGAAGACCAAACCCACATTCTCATTCCTTTGATTGACACCTGTTGGTTTACGGAGCAAAGCCCACATTAATCCAACGTCTGCTATGGACTTTGATGATTCAATTCAAGTGTTTCCATCTTACAACAGTGATTCTTAATAGCCTGCATTTCATGTGAAATACACACATATATATATATATATATATATATATATATATATATATATAAAATGTCATCTAATAGATATGCTCTGCTCTGGTTCATTTCGAGGTTCTTTTGTGTATAAATGGGTTCTAAATGGGTTCACAAAAATTCTGAATCAATAAATCACAACTTGTGAAGAGAATAAGACAAATACAAGAAATATATATATATATATATTTCTACTGGAATCAATTAACTAAGGTTTCAAAAGGTATTAGCCTCCTGAAGTCATTTTTGATAAATTGTGGGAGCAGAAAAAAAGCTACCTGAATAAATCATTTTGGCAGCCGGGGTGTTTCAGCATTTAATCCAGAAAACCCAAACAACCCTAATACTGTGAACAAGCTTTTGACGTGAAAAGAAATATCAATATTTCCACGATTTTAGAGAATGCAGTTTTTCCAGTACTGCACCTGTTGCACACAGGAAGTTATGCAAGAGGCACAGACTTGTTTTCCATACTTTGCTCGAGCGTCGTTGTTTTCTCCCCTATTTAGTGACAACGGAAGAAGTGAATGATTAATCATGAAATCATAACGGGGCTGCTTACCTGTACAAAGTCCACCACACATGAAGCAGAGGAGCAGCATGCACGCCAGCTGTGCCTGCATCGTGATGACAAAACAAACTAAAAGAAAAAAGAAAAAGAAAAAAGAAGGGATCCCACTCTGAAGAATTCACCTGCGGAGGAATCTAGTCCATAAGGGTTAAAGGTCAGACACAGACAGCTGAAGAGGGGATTCTGTAGCGATGCCGCCGCTGCTTCCTCTGCTTCCTCTTCTTCCTCTTCTTCTCTGCTTCCCCTTTCCTCGCCGTTTTCTGTTTGGTGGTGAAGTGCAGTGGGCTCCATTTCCCCCCCCGGTTTATAAGAGCCAATGTGATGTCAGAGGATCGGTCCTCTCTCTCTCTCTCTCTCTCCTCATCTCCACCCCCACCTTCCCACCCACTGACACAGCCCCCCCCCCCCCCCTCCCTTCATCCACCCATCAGTCTCTCCTCTCCCATGTCATCGTTTCATCGCACGTCACTTGGGCATCACAAGGCCAATGTCGTTGGGTTGTTGTTGTTGTTGGGGGGGGGGGGGGGTTGCGTCGAGCTTTAAGAGATTTGGTTATTTCAGCTCACGGGCGCTCACAGTCTGAGGTTTGTTTTGCTCTCGTCTCCCAGGGGCGATGATGTGGGAGGATGCACGACACAGATGCACTCTTTTCTGTCTATTTGGAGAAGCCGGGCTGCACCACAGCTTGTTTTATTTTACAAATCATGTGTCTGTTCAAAGCAGCGGGGGGGATTGTCTAGACTTTCAGAGCTAAGACATATATCACAGTAATAAGTAGCCAGTTATATCTGGAAATACATTCTTATTTCAAAGTTTAATTGTCCATATTAAACCATACTGCCTCTACTTCTCTAAAACGTTCTTATGATTTTCAGGAGTTTGCTCAGTGGTCATAAAATAGTAGATTTAAAAGGACTTTAAAATAAAAAAGGACCCCTTCCATGTTGTTAACTCGGAAGTTCAGAGTAAAATCTTGAGCTGAAACGATTCAACACTGCTAGATATTGAATATGCATAATTTTGATATCACTCTTAAATATTGCAAATAAATAAATAAAGAACAGGAACGTGCACCTTTACAAAAACCACAAACGACTAAAAGTCAAATTGTCGTCCATTCAACGCTGGCTTCATCCCTGAACTCACGTGTGGCTTATCCAAATACCGTAATGTGTTTAGGAACGTACTACGGAGTCCCACAAGGATCAATTTGAGATCCTCTCCTGTTAGTTCATGCGTCCACAGACGGTAATATCACGTCAGAGCCTTCACCACACATTCTACTCTCTTATGTCTGGTCCCGGTGCTTTAGTGTGGACTTCATATGCACAAACAATAAATCACATAAACGTTATGCATTAACTACTAGCAGCTCTGCAGTAAACGTTGCCAGGACATTAATATAAACAGTAAAGCGAGGAACTGTCTTAATTAACAACAGTTTGTTTTTTTTGGCTTTGACTGTATTATTAGGTACACCAAAACAAATTCTCTCAAATCAAACCAAACGTTTCACACTAATTGGTCCCCACGGAGAATTACACCCTTTAAATGTGGAGGAAAATATCCCGGTTGGAGCCGCTTCAGAACGCGCGTGTTTGTACCAAAGATGTTTCGAGCACATGAGAACAGCCAGGCTGCATTCCTCTCATGTCTGACTTTCATCTCGTATCGCTTGAATCCACCAGGGAGAGCCACTCACTCTCAGTCCTCTGCTGTCCGGCACTGCAGCTCACCGAGACCGCATCATCATGGTTCAGCCTCTTCATTAAACAATAGATAGATAGGCCCGATAGACTGTCTGTAATGACTAATATTATGTCAAATCTTTATTACAATATTTGTGCATATGGTACTTTCATATATGGAGTGTGTCCAAAGTGTGCAACATATCCCTAGATGGATTTTCTGGCACCATAATGTCCCCTGGTTTAATTAAATCCCCAACGCGTTGCTGTTTACGCTGAACAATGTGACTTTGTTATCTTGTTGTTGTTCCCTTTTTCTCGGTCGTAGTTTCTCAGGTTGCTCCTGCAGGTGGAAGGGGGGGGGGGGGTGAGCCGACACACGCCAATGCATGTCAGCGTGGGAAACACCTCCCTCCGCGTGTCGGATGGGGCGGACAAGAGTCGCTGCACTCGGAACACCCTTCAACTTTTTCCCCCCTCCAAACACTCCACAAAGTGTCCGCCGTCCTGCCATGCTGGGGCTGTAACGCATTTCGGAATTGCTGGTCTATATTTTCCCCCCCATCCCTCCCTCCTCGCGCTCCCGAGTCATGGCTCCGTTTGGGAAAAACTTCCTGAAAGCTCGACAGAAAAACAGGTAAATTGAATAGAGGAGAGTGGAGTTTCTTGACGGGAAACCTGTTGCGTGTGTGGGTTTGTTGTTCCGATCATTGGGAAGGGAGAATTACGCACGACTCTGTGCGCATCGGGTGTATGGGTGAGCTGCACGAGGGGCAAAGTAGACTAAAGTTATAGAAAGCAGTTTGGTTTTTAAATCTTAAAAAGTTATTTGAGACGGATACCGCTGACTACAGTCCAAATGCAATCAAAGTGTTATAACGTGGTGACACTGTGGGGCATGCAATGCTCCTCAGAGTAAAACTAATGCGCCATTAACACACAATAATCAACCACAGGCACGCAATGTAAAGTTAAAGGAGCATTAGGTTACAGGGTTCTTTACGTTTCTTCTAACCAGGGGTGTAAATGGGGCCGGTGCAGGCAGGGCAGTGGCACTGGGGCCCCATGTGGTGGTGGTGGTGGTGGGGGGGCGTAGAGAGAGAGAGAGAGAGAGAGAGAGAGAGAGAGAGAGAGAGAGAGAGAGAGAGAGAGAGAGAGAGAGAGAGAGCGAGCGAGCAGGCCCTCCAACAGGGTGTTAATTGAAGAATGGACTCAGTGGGATTGAGCACGATTCAGATTGTCGGGATGCAGAAACACCAATATCAGAGCAGTACTGACTCCACCAGCTGGATGGAGTATCGGTGACCGGTTTATCCAGTTCAGTCCAATTCTATGGTTCTTTACTACACACATTATATACTGGAGTTTAAGTTTTGATCAATTTGTTGCTGCATTTAGAAGGTTTACACTTGAATTGTAATTCATGTTAAATTTTGAGTTTTTAAAGTTTCTGGTGTATGTTTATTCTATCGGATCGGTACTCTGTATTGGCCGATACCCAAAAACCTAGGTATCGGTATCGGGACCGACAAAGTCAAATAAGTGCGTCCCCGTCAGAATGCCACCACAATAAATAACATATTGTTCTCCAAGAAAAGCCCACATAAAATGATCAAAAAGGTACCATTTACTAAATATTCCCTCGAAAAGGCAAACCCATGTTTTTTTTTGTTTGTTTTTTTTGGAGGGGGGGGGGGGGTAAATAGTCATAAAAAAATTATATTCTTATTCTACATAAATTATAAAAAACTTAGAACAATGAATTGAATATATTCTTATTTTTACTTTGGTATTTTTGTCATATAGATATTAAATGATGACCGCTGGGTAATATATATATGTTGATATTGTCCCGTGTCAAGTCTCTCTTTGATGTGATGAGACGATTTTATGGGGGGGGTGTGTGTGTGTGTTTCATAACGGC
Organism: Cebidichthys violaceus; assembly: GCF_023349555.1. Classification (NCBI taxonomy): domain Eukaryota; kingdom Metazoa; phylum Chordata; class Actinopteri; order Perciformes; family Stichaeidae; genus Cebidichthys; species Cebidichthys violaceus. Next base: position 29,306 of record NW_027176980.1, on the reverse strand, counting down.
CTGTAAGGGTCCATCCTAACACACTTCCATTACTGTTTTAAACCAACATCAGCCAGCATGTTGCATTGGGATTTGGGGAGCATTGTTGCTGAAGATGAAGAAGCATATCTGTCAATATTTAAGGCAGTATTGCATGTGTGTGTCAAGGATTAAGGGGGAGTTTTAAAGCATTTTTTTTGCCACATAATGTGACGTTCTCTCTAAATGTCACTGGTGTAATCAGACTATTACCTATTATGGAAAGTTAGAGAAAGATCAGCCCTTTGATAGTGGGCCTCATTCCTGTCAAAGTACACTATACTGTACATCAACTTACAAGAGCTGCTGCTCTCCTCTGTAATTACTACAAAAGGTCTTTTTTTTTTAAATTTAATACGCGTTTCATCCGTGACGCCAGAGTCAAAGAACACGCTAACTCTCAGGTCGAGAGAGATCCTGTCATCAGCGCTCGTATAATTTCCTTCAGCAATTTCCCCGAGTGGCTATCGTGGCCTTTTGATGTCTGCAGCTGAGATCCAGCCTCAGCTTTTCAAAAAAGAAAGAAAGGTGGGAAAATTTGATTTTCTGAGCCACAAGCTGCCCACCGTTATTGGTGCACAAATTCTATTTGGACTCTTGGCTGCAGACTTTTTTTGTTGTGCAGAGTTGGAAAAACAAGAGTTTCTCTTTTTTTGGGGAGGTATCTAGGTCACGATCCAATCCCTCGCAGGGCGCAGACAGGATTCATGTTGCCAAGACCAGGAAGGGCTTTTTAACTGTGCGTAAAGAACTGTTTTCATTAGCTTTACTTAATAAGACTCATTTACCACCGAACTCAGCGGGGGGGGGGGGGAGGCTTTGGATTAAGTTCAGAAACAAAGTAATTTACAGTAATTTAGCGTAAAAGCCTTGACAGTGGCACCCGCAGCAGAATGGATGTATTTTCACATCACAGAGCTTTTGATAACTTCAAAACAGTCTGACTGAGGCTGTCTCCAGTGGATACGGCGGCCGTCTTATTTTCTTCACGTTGTGTAGTAATTACCACCACAGCACCTATAATTACCTCAAGTGTTCAGATCTGCAGATATGTCAAACGCTTTGAATTTCAGAGAACTCACTTTTACTCGCTCTGGGCTGGATGTTTGTGCGGAAAGAATTACGCGTGGAGTCGCAGTCGGTTCAGAACTTTTGTCTTAACTTCAGAATAAATGGAGGAGAAGACGAATAAGAGAAGGGTGGGGTGGCGTCGCAGAGGAAGGGGAAGAGAAGGGTGTGTGTGTGTTGTGTCTCTGCGCACAGATGCCTATCGGAGTGGGAGTCATCCCGGAGATCAACATATGCAGATAGAAAAATGATGTTATTTCCTCGCTGCGCCCCTCATCCTCCTTCAGATAAGAGAGAGAGAGGAAGCGTCTCTTGTCCGTTATCTGCTCCGTGTTTCGTGTTCTCCGTTATAATAAACAGATGCAGAAAACACCTTCCCTATCCCAGATATCAAACGTTTTTTATCAGTGTAGCAATATGACCCTACTGCAATTTAACTCGCAACTTTTACACCGTGATCTGTAGGTTTTAGCTTCTGTCTTAATTTTCACTGCTGAATCAAAAACGACCTCCTTGATATATCCTTCAAGCACATATTGTAGACCTTTCCGCTTCCCTCTAAAATCTCTTTTTTTATTTATCCCCAAAAAAATTAGATGTTTCTTCAGGAAAGTGCAGTTAGTGACAGTGTGGGCTCCGTGTTAGCTCTCGTAATAGAGCTTCCAGAAGAATTATTTACAGTTATAATTGACTATTTCAGTGTTTTTCAGTAGGAGCAAACCTATAAATTCACCAACACCAGACTAATGGAAATGTTCATTCCATTTGCAAGAAAGTCAGAACCTGTTGACCGCAATGGCTACAGGATACATACGCTGATACGCTACAACAGCTTTGTTCTGTTGGGAACGAATGCATCACCTTATCGTATTACTATTGATCTGAGAAGACTATAATTCTGTCATTTGTTATGACTTGTTTGAACCACCAGCATGCAGTCCTCTGTGGTGACTTGTAGCTTGCTAATTTATTACACAGAGAGAATTGTTCATCTCTGCAAGGTTGTCATTATGAGCATTACAATGGGGGAGAGAGAGAGAGAGAGAGAGAGAGAGAGAGAGAGAGAGAGAGAGAGAGAGAGAGAGAGACCTGCCACCATGACGGAGCTCTAAAAAATTCATATAATTGAAATGTGGTTTCCTCTCGCACCTCCGATGCCTCACTCAGTATCTCAGCCTGCTAAGTTCAAACTGAGGTTAAGCAGGTCTGCTCAGGTTTCTCTGGGTTCACTCGAGTGTGAAATGTTGAGGTTTAAACCCGTCCTGTGTTATTCACTTCACTGCATCCATCCGCATCGATGGCACTTCATAATGAAATATTTATCATCGTAAGTCCTAATTCTATTGACGCATTTCCGATCATAAGTTCATCGCAACATCCGTGTGAGCTTTGTGAATTATCGCCCCCAAAAGCTGTGACCTATGAGGGCCGCCCTCATGTGTGGCGTCTGGAACCGCAGCTTAATCCCAGACCATGAATATCAAAGTGACAGCCCTCATGAACGCATTAGCGATGCGATGCAGTCAGCCCCGATGGAGCGTGTGGTATTTGTGTTTGTCCGTGGCAGGGAGTTGACTAGAGAGGGTTAGGGCGAGCTAAGAGACCGATTACGCCAATCTCATCAACATGTTTGATTATTGACAGTGATAACAGTTTTTGTAGTCTAAAAGGTATCTGACTTTCAACCTACAAAACAGCTCAAAAAAAGGTGAAATAAATCTTCCGGTAACTCTTTGGAAACTCCCGTCTTGGTGCCAGTTCTGTGAATCATTGCTCCATTAATGAGGCGTCGAGGTTCTGAAGAGACAAATGCGCAACAGGTCGTGTATTCTTGATCCGAGTGCGTCTCAGTCTATCAGCTGTTGTCTCTTGCACCGTCCTTCAGTTACAACTGAAAATGTAATTTTCCCAGAAAAAGCTGCAAAACGTCAATGATCAGAAATCTGTTTGTGGCGTCGCCGGTGAAACTGTTCGTCTGTTTGTTCCTCTTTTTTTTTTGATGCCATTGAAGTCTATTATTGCCACGCAACAGTTAGCCAAGTAAGTGGCTAACAGTTCAAGTTAGCCAAGTAAGTGGCTTACTTGGCTAACTGTTCAAGTTAGCCAAGTAAGTGGCTTACTTGGCCACTTACTTGGCCAAGTAAGCCAAGTAAGTGGCCAAGTTAGGCTAGTTAGGCTAACTTGTTAGCCACTTGCTAGCTTGCTTGTTAGCAAATGGCTTACTTGCTAACAAGCAAGTAAGCTTGCTTGTTAGCAATCTTACTTGTTAACAAGTAAGATTGCTAATAAGCTTACTTGTTCTTCCCATTGAAGATTGATCCAATCTTTGACATTATAGCTCCAAAGCAGCTCAAACCTTTGAGCAAATGTTTAAATATTTCAACTTGGACATGAAATTAATAATTTAACACTGCTATCCGTGAAACGTGTTATTCCAGGCCGAGATTTGCAGATATGTCAACACTTTCGTCCCATTAGGAGTGGAGTTGAAAACAGACCAGAGTAAATCCCTTCCTCCCTCTGTCCATTGAACTGTGGTGGCAGGATGTTGTGTGAGCGTTGGGTTGATTGTGGCCCAGGACAAATACAGGTGCTTCCCCGCCTTGCTGTACCCTCCTTCCTGCACAGCTGAGGGCTTGGGTCACCCTCTCTGAAATACCCAATTGTCCGTAGAGCGTTGTTTATTCACCTGCATGTTCAGATGTACAGACACGCGTTTGGGACAGTGTTTCAATATGATGTACGTTTCACTGTCTTTCCTGTCTTTCCTCCCTTTTGTCGCTTCCATTCTTCGAATCCATCCATGTATTTATTGCAGTGCAGCACATTAAAAAAACAAAACATTTGACACCTTAAGACGAAGCCATCTTTCTACATCCGACCCCTTCATCACAGCTGTTGTGTGGGATCTTGCACATCAGTAAAGTAAAGTCTAAATACTTTATACTGTGCAGTTTAGTCTATACTTTTGTATCTAAAATCTTAATCGTCTTTACTGTGATTTATAATTCAAAAAAAGGCATAAAATGAAAAACAAAAACTGATGTTCCTTAAAACTTTATTAGCAAAATAAGTACAATTATTTGTGTCCATCTGAATGTACCTTAAAACTTCTTCAGATTGTTTATTTCACTTATTATTTGAAGAGGTAAACAAATCCATAGGTCATTTTTTCTGACTTTTTTAAAATGTATTATACCTAAATTAGCATTTTGCTTCTCTTCTTTTCCTTTTTTCTTCCCCTGTTCATCATCGTTCGACCCCTCAGTGTTATCTTGTGACTTTTTCCAGGAGGTTTTGCAGTACAACAGATATGACCTTAGTTTCATTATTTCTGAGACTCAGCTCAGCTTATTATATTCAGTATTTGTGCAGACATTATGTGTTGCATTGCATTGTACAGGTGTGGCCTTGAGTGCGCCCACCCACCGTTTTTCCTCTCCTGATCTGCAGTAGCGTTCGCGGGGTTTCTCGAGTAGGCGGCGGATTGAAACTCCGAGGTCAAAGTCGCCGTCGTCTTTGATTGCTCGAGGAATGCTGTATTTGTTTGGCTTGCGCACAGCTCAGGTATTTGCTTTGCCTCGTTTTTGTTTTTTTCTTTTCTCCAAGGGTCTCCGTAACCATTAACCAGCATGTTGCATTGTCGCGTACGTATCGCATTCCTGAGACCTTATTCACCGCCAGTTTACACAGTGCCCCTGTTGTGTGTTTTGGTGCCGCGTGGGAACCAAAAACACAACGGTATCAGACGGTAAAAATCAGCAAACTGTGAGATAGTGCAGCGGTTAACTTCTCCCGCTCGAGTGTGTTTCCTAATACATCTCACTTGCTTGTGTTGGCAGCGCAGGCGGGTTGTATCTGTAGCATCTTCAGGAGGATGTGTATTTGTGTCCACCCCTCCCTCGGGACGATCGGCGGTTAACGTAGGCTGCAGCGTGAGCCAAGGTTTTCTCCACAGATAAAAACACACAGAAGGTGAAATCACTTCTACATACCGAGGCGGAGAATAACACTGAACATTTGCTAGCCGGCAGGAATTCGTTGTTTTGTAAATGTTCTATAGATAAGGCTGTTGTGCGCGCTAATCCATGAATGCAGCTCTCACTTTAGAAGCTGAAATGGAAGCTTAAAGCTACCAGGAGGAACTTTCATTTTTGTGGAGGCGGACCGATCGCTGCTGGAGGTAACGTCACCGGAGCTGAAACAATTAGCTGATTCACAGAAAACTATCAGCAATTATATTGTGATAATAAAGAACTTATTTTATTTTAAAAGTTCCTCACATTGACTCCTGTTGCTTAAACAAAATGTTGGCCTTGTGGTTTCTCTTCACTTCTGTCAGATAACATGAACAGCGTCTTCCCTTTCGTGGACTGCAGAGGAAACGTGACATTAACCAGAATTACACGCATCTTATTCTGATTTATTGCTGTTAGCAGTTTAAAGTATTGCCTGTTTGATTTTTTTTTTTTGGGGGGGGGGGGGGGGTGAAGGAATGTTGGTCTGCGGTTTTTGCAACCAGTTTAAAAGTTCCCTGTCAGGAGGAGGAGCTCCACTTTCTGTCTCCTAGTGACATTATATAGATCATCCTCCTCCGGTTTCCCTGAGATTGAACTGTGTGCAATTACAGGAGTATTATATGTCACTTCTTTAGGCTTTAACTTTAAACACGAGTGATTCACTGACAGTCAGCTACGGTGCATCAGAGTCAGACTAATACATCAAATGATATTGCAAACCTTTCTTTCATATTAACAACAACATGATACATCATTCCTTATCTCGAAATCAAATTGAAATGTCTGGCAAAGTTATCTGCGTACTTCTTATTTGATTACACGTTCGCGTTGTGGACGTCTGCGTCATTTAACGACTGGATATTAGGGCCTGGATATTACCGGTGGTCCATTAAGCATGTAAAAAAAAAAATTGATATCATCGGCCCGTCGGAGGTCAATTTTTGAGCAAGTTTTACGGTCCAGACAAAAAGGTAATGAGGGCCTTGGGGTTAAATAGCTCAGAACTGAACCATTAAGTGGTCGTCGGTGATGACGAAGACAATGACTGACGGTCTAATAGAATCAAGACGGGCGGCACAAAATGAGCAAATGTAGTTTTCTGCTCATTGGCCTAATGGAAAACCATCAACAGAGGGTCTATTTAAGGAAATAAAGAAAAGTGAACAGACTTTTAAAGCACGAGTAAGAGAGTCTGTCTTCTACTCTTTCTGTATGTAGCTTTGTAACTGCTGATGTAAAACCTGCATTCAACATAACTTTTTAGATTTTTACAGAAAACTAATCATCGGTTAAAATATAACATTGCCGTGTAATCTCAACATACCCTGGTTTAAGTCTGACGGGGCACCTTTGTTGCACATCACCCCTCCTCCTCCCTGTCACTGCTCTACTGTCTGCTATGTAAAGAAAGGTAACAAGAGTCAGGACGGTATGAGACAACATGGCTCGTAAATAATATCTCAATATGTTTAGGCTGTGCCAGCGAAATACGACATGTATCTCAATATTTTCATATTTCTCTCGAAATAAAACACAACTGATTGAAGCCTTTGGTGCTTATGATATACTACATACATGATTGTGCCAGATGTCATGGACGATTGATCCAACAGTGGCGGAAACATTTCACAAAAAAAAAACCCACAAAAGTCAACCTTATGGTGGCACCGGAGGCAAAGTCAGCGTCAGAAAAGCGTTATCCTCAGGGGACCATGCATGTCTGTACAGGTTAGGTTTAGTAGGTGTCGAGATAATTCAGTGGGTAAATGAAAATGAAGACCTGCTTGTGGCGCTAGAGGTAAAGCTGGGGCAAAGTGAATAAGGTGTATCCTCAGGGGACCATGCATGTCTGTACAGATTGTTTACAAACCATCTAGGTTTACAAACCGAGTAGTACACTTAGACCTGACTGTGGCACTAAAAGGTATAACTTCAGGGCATTGACAAAGTCAGTAGGGCTTTATCCTCTGGGGAGCATGACATTTTATGGGAATCCATTAGGGCTGCTCATACGAGTGTTGGTCTACGAGTGACAGCTCTACAATCCGTCTAATAAGTTATGTAAGTCCGGACCAACTGACCGTCAAACCAACATCACCATTCTTAAAAAGTACTTTAGAACATTTGTATTGTTTAGGTTGATGACATCTGAGTATCTGTTGAGGTGTTAAGACTTCCAATGTTTCACCCCCCCCCCCAAGCCACAATCGCTGTAAGAGCTTTGTTTTTCTGTCTCTTCACTAGGACAAAAGACGCCGAGCCCGTGGAAGGAAAGGAGATTCAGGTTACGGTCTGCAACGAGGACAAGGTCGTCTGCGGAGTAACGAAGCACACGACGTGCGCAGATCTGATTCAGGCGTTGCTGGAGGATCACAAGTCAATCCCTGAGAGTAAGCGCCTCTTGCACGGGGAGGCCAAAGACTTCTGTCTCGTTGAGCGGTGGAAGGGTTTCGAGAGAGCCTTGCCTCCTCTCACCAGAATCCTGAGACTCTGGCACGCCTGGGGTGACCAGAGACCCTTTATCCAGTTCACTCTGGTCAAAACCAGCGATTTTGTGCCTCAGTCTGCCAAGAAGGGTGGAAAGTCCAAGGGGGCCAAGCCAAAGCGATGGGAGCACGGTCGTGCTCAGTACACCCAGCCTCTGCCGGTGGAGAGGCAAAAGCGCATGGTGAAGAAAGCTTTCCGGAAGCTCGAAAAGCTCCACAAGGACAGCAAGAGCTCCCTCAGTGCCGACGAGATCGACCGGATGGTGCAGCTCATCCTCAACCAGGACCACACCATCCGGGAGCAGATCCAACGCATGAGGGAGCTGGATCTGGACATCGAGCAGTTTGAGCTGCAAGTGCAGAGAGAAGCGGAGTGCGAGAGTTCGCTGGCTCAGGCTTGCGGTCAGAGTTTCGGGGCGCACGCCGACGAGCAGCTGCAGGAGTTCCTGTACGCCAGCGACAGAGTCGAACAGCTGGAGCTGCAGGTTCAGAGGCACCAGGGGCTCATCCTCAAGCTGTCCCGGGACATTGACGCTGAGCTGAGGAGGGCCAACTGCCCTCAGAGCCCATGCGAGGACGGCGAACAGGAAAGGGCCGCGGCCGCCTCCTGGATCCCATCGGAGACGGACGAATCGCTCTGCGCGGCCGAGCTCGAGAGGCTGCGGGACGAGGTGGAACGCAGCCTCTTCGCTGGCGCGGCCCTTCACAACCAAGCCGCGGAAATAGACAAGCAGCTGAAGTGCTGCGAAGCTACGCTGGTCTCCAAGGATCAGGAGTGCTGGCAGCTGGCCGCCCAGCTGAGCTCGCTGCAAATTGGGGACGGGGGACAAGAAGAGGAGTCCAGTGCCGTCCCTCTGAAGAGTGAGACTCAGTGCGGCGTCTCACAGACAGCCAAACTCAAACACAGCCTGTCCCCTCTAGACGTTACAGACACAGACTCAGACACTGGCATTAGCTCCACACACAGTCAGGACTCGCTGTCGCCATGTCTCGACTTCCCTCCCCCGCTGGACACGGACGTTTGAACAACCCGGTTGACCCTGCAATTTATCGCTCTGGGTGCAGTAGGCCCCAGTTTGTGCCTGGCGAGTGCCGTCATTACCACCCGAGTCACAGAGCTGAATCCTGGCAATATCCTACGACAAATTAAGTTCATTTAATTAGAACTGGAACAATTAGTTTATTGACTGCAATGAATGTGATAAACTTATTTCAGGATGTTTTAAAGCAAAACAAATAATCTGTGGTTTCAGCTTTTTGATCCAAATATGATATAGTATATGTTAGATAATATCTTAAGATTTTATACTGGTAAAAAAAACAATAAGAGGATGTCACCGAAGACTCAATTATAATAGGCATATTTTCTGAAATTTAAATAATCAGCAGACAGAAATGATTGGTTTTGTAATATGAATAACAATTTCGAAAACGCGTAAAGAATAATTGTTCTGTGAACAAGATGATGACCAAAAAAGATTTGAGGAATATTTTGAATACCTTCAAACAAAAAAGCTGCGTATGTTCTGAACATGTATACAGATGCTGAGGTCTGTGACTCAAGTGTAATGATTAATACATGCAAGGCACAAAGCTGGAGCTGTGTGTGCACCAACTACAGTCCATCACTGTGTGTGTGTGTGTGTGTGTGTGTGTGTGAGACCACTTTTAAGTGTACATAACCGTGTCTAAGGTGTACCAGGCGTAGCTACTTAAAAGTGTCTTTTGTTTGATTTCTTAATAATGGTGAATGGATGCTTCTTCTCGTCCCTTCTGAGTTCTCAAGCTATTTATGAAGCTGCACTTCTTTGAACACACTTAAATCTATTAACAATGTTTTATATTAAAACAGATCGTTAACTGTTTTGGATGTAAAGTTTAAGATTTGTTAAAAATTGGTAACATTCCTCTCAAACTACACTGTAAATATGTTACTGCAACCGCCTGTAAATGATTGCTCTTATGACAACAGGCACAATTTGATAAAATAACAGAGAAAAACATTTATTTATCATGTAATCGTATTTTTTACGGACTGTTTCCCCCTCTGATACAATAATCTGCTACAGATCTGACCCAACGCAGCATGTTCGGGGGCCAAAACAACACAAAAACTAAATCTGAGCTCCATATGTTTGAATCATGCTTAAACAACAAAAACTGTGATAGAATAAAATGTACACTTCAACTTTCATAATAAACACTAACCCTGTAAAACGTCACTTACAGTAATCACCCACTTTGTGCAAAGCGTCGATGATTTAACACATCTCAGCTGCGGCATTAGAAGGTGTTAATGGTAAAACCACACAAGTCAAGGGGCTACATGTGATAGATTCCTCAGAGCACTGAGTCACCAGAGAGAAATGACACAGCTAGCGCGGGCTGAACAGCTAGCGCGGGCTGAACAGCTAGCGCGGGCTGAACAGCTAGCGCGGAGCACCCTTCCCCGTCACTGCTGCATATAAATCAGTCGTAGGTTGGTCGCCATGCAGGCGAGCGCAAACAATGCCGAGCACTCTCCTCTTGTCAAGGCACCGCTGACAGACCGACACTTTGTACTCTGGGGCAGAGCTGCTGCAAAAAGCAGAGGGTATCTATTTCACACAACCCCCCCCCCCCACCCCCCCCCTCCCCTCATCACCCTTCACTGCTGCAAGCCACTAAGTAACTCCACCAAGCATGAAAGGCCAGAGATCTTACAATGTGAACACTCTTGCACCGGTGCCTCACTTGTTGATGGAACAGGGTACTTCTAAGCATGTTTCGCCAACAGGTACGCACCAAAAAAGAAAAAAAAGAAAAAGGCATTATGTTTGGATGTTATTCTCATGCAAATCCGACCCGTCTTGAGTCGGCGGACGTGTTAAAAGGAAAAGGAATGTCGAATAACTTGAGTCTGTTGTTCAAGGGAGGCCTTCAAAACCCAGCGACGCACTCGGTTCACCTCATTATTTTATTGACAGACATGTCGAGGCACCTGCGGTTCTCAAATAGCCTAGGTGCACAATGAACCGACCCGGGGCCTCTCTGCACTGCTTCTCATATTCTGTCAAAGCACCAGAAGAAGTTTAACAAAAAGGCACACGGTGTATAGTTATGATCATTGGTAGAGAAACTGTACTTAACACTACAACAGGAGAATGATATTCTCTCTCTCTCTCTCTCTCTCTCTCTCTCTCTCTCTCTCTCTCTCTCTCTCTCTCTCTCTCTCTCTCTCTCTCTCTCTCTCTCTCTCTCTCTCTCTCTCTCTCTCTCTCTCTCTCCTCAAAGACTTGCTCACAACTCGCGAGTGTGTTTGCCGACAACAATAATTACACTGACCAAAATGGCAATTAGGCTGACTGTGAAGATGACTGTGCTCAGCCCTCCCAGTTACGATATGACTGCTGGCCGGCTCGAGTGAACCATAATTTGTCATCGGCCGCGGTTTCAGTGCTGACGATGAAAAGCTGAAAAGTTTTAAAGGGGACTCGTCGCGCTCATTTTCAGGTTCATACTCGCATTCCGGGTTCCCACCAGAACGTGTTTACATGCTTTAAAGTTTAAAAAACAACACGCGCCGTCTGTCTGAATATACCTGGATTCACTCTCTGTTTTAGCGCCCGTCTCTTTAAGCACCCCTCCCAAATATGGTGCACCTTTGTAGTTAGTTCTCAATAAGCTAACTGGGTCTTATTTCACATTTTGCAGGTTGGTAGACATTCCCAAGTGCAGTTTTTCGTGATATGTCCCCTTTTCACCGTCTAGAGCTAGAAAGAGACACGTACCAACCAGGAAGAGATGCAAAACAGCTGCAAAGAGACAAAATGAGACCACAGGGAGACTCGCCACGACTATGGGTACATCTCAAGTCTCTTAGTGTGTCATTTCCTCGCTCCTCGATCCTCACTTGAACCGGGAGTTGTTCTGCGCCGCCATATTGACGGCCGTCCCAAAGCTCTTATTTAGCTCGGAGGAGCGAGGATCGAGGAGAGAGGAGGGATCTCGGAGGAGCCATGAGCGAGGACCCACGACAAAGGGGCAAAACAACCTCAAAGAGACACTAAATGGCTACAAGGCGATACAAAGACACTACAGAGAGACTCAAAATGACTACAAAAAAAAAGGGCAAAACTACTACAGAGTGACACAAAACAACAACAAAAAGGCTAAACAATTCTAAAGTCTGAGCGTGTGTGGCTCATTTTTTTTTTGGGGGGGTGACCCAAAGATCCATTATTTCTTGAACAAGACAGCTACTGTGCTACTGTTATCCAGACCATTTGCTTTTTAGCGGCTTGCGGAGGAGTCAGGCGGCTCACACTTGTTTTTGTCCTCACTCATGAGAAACATACATCACGCCTTGCATGTGCCAAAATCTCTGCTCTGCATCTTTTCCCAAAACACGCCTGTCATTAAACTTTATTTGATTATTTTACGATTATGCCAGAAGCACAAATCATCTTTCATCTCGCCACATCGACCAAACTCACAATGGATTTGTTGACGTAAAGTAAAAAGCATTAAGTGACATTAAAATGATGTTCGTGCCGTGGCTCTGCAGCGGTCCCATCAGCCAAATCTCAGTCACATTTACGTTCGACTTGGACGAATCAGGACTTGTCAAAGTAGTTCAAGGGCCTCTGGCTTAATTGCCTCAATCAAAGTACATTTAGAGTGCCATCCCATCCAAGAGGCATGAATCATCTGATAAAAGAGCCCAAGAGCAATGAACTGTCCCTGCTGCCAGGCAGCGACAAGAGAGCAAACAGGGAAAAGTGAGAGTGGGTGTGTGTGTGTGTGTGTGTGTGTGTGTGTGTGTGTGTGTGTGTGTGTGTGTGTGTGTGTGTGTGTGTGTGTGTGTGTTGGTGGTGGGAAACCTGCTGACTGCTCTTTTAAAAGACGGGAAATTTTGGAAATATGATCTGGGTTGTGTGGTTTCTTACATTGTTGTACATAATATTATGTGTTCATCAAATTAATTCAGAAATGCTTTCTGTGCACGCACACACACACACACACACACACACACACACACACACACATAAACACACACTTCAAATGCTCGCTCTTTAATCCTCGCACCACCTCTCCCCCTGACAAACACTTTATTTTGGCATGGACGCTCATGTTCCTCTTTATTAACGCTGCAGTGCTGGCTGTGGCTGTGTGCTCTGCTGCAGGTGTTCTCTGATGCCGCTCTGTCACGCAGCCTTTCATTACGAGAAGGTGGAGACGCTCAGACGAAGACAGACAGAAGGACGGACGGACTGGGAAGAGGATCGTGTTCAGACTGAGCGAGGCAGAGACAAAGCAGGGAAAGATACTCAAGTTTGAAGACTTTTTCTATATATAAATCCATACCTTTTTTCAAAAGTCACACTGCGCAACAAGACATTAGGAGATAAATAAAGGCCATCTCCATGAGCTCAGATTCATACAAAATTGTGTGACGTGAACCATCTTAAGGACGGTCGTAAAACTTCAGTCGTTGGTACGGAACTCGCCTCGTACAAAAAGTTCCAATCGATGGCGCCATCTCCTCCGAGTTTATAGGTTCACTATTTAGCCTTGTTGCCCTTTAAAGTTCACTCTGCATCACTATTTAGGGCAGACATTTAGCTGGCTCACATGCATCATAAAAGCCGTGGTCATAAATGAAAAATAAAGATCTTGTGTTGTCCGTGGCGCCTGGGTGGAGCACGGGGGGGGGGGGGGGATTGTTGACGTCCATTTCAGGAAAACAGTGGGCGCTTGTAAAGACAAAGGTGAAATGGGAAATTAGCCATTCCAAATTGGGATAAAATCCGTCATTTTCAACATTCTTTTTTGGGTTCCTGCAGCTTTATTAGTACTCTTAACCAACTGACCCTTGGCTAAGGCCCGCCCCCTGCTGCTGCTCCATCAAGCTGTCAAAGCTACGTTATTATGGAGCCCACACTGTCACTAGCTGCATCATCTCGAGATTAATTGACATCATTGAATACCCGGCTTTACAGGAACACTGTACAATCATTTCAAAAAGCAAAAGCAGCATGTGTGTTCATTCAGGCTACCTTTAACAGCTAGCGTAGCATAGGTGTGCTAACGTACTCGACTAACGTTAGCTCCACGGGTTTCAACGTAGAATCGTAGCGTTCGTCTCCGATTGCAATCGCTTTCCAATCACCATCATACATGCCCAGGGCACAACATCTGGTCTGTTGTAGTTGACGGAGCCGCGCGATGCTAAGCTATGAATGGCCAGTCAGTGTTTAATAAAAGGCGGGGCTTAGTACCGGGGTAATTGCCTCGTCACATTCAAAAAAAGGTTCAGTTTTTATGTACTGTTTTAATTCATTCAGCACAAAAAGGTAGCATCAACAAGAAGAAGGAAAGTTAGAAAGGAAATTCATAAAAAGAAAAATGAATCCAAAGCAATACAGGGAGTGAAATGACTCACACTACAGTCCACGCAGTCTCACCTCTTTTACATTCCAATGACCCTCCAGTCCATTTCACACACAGCAGGCTACGTCAAGATGACGGTATTTGATGGCAGTCGAGCGCCGCCGTCCCTGAAGAGGACGAGGAGCCGGGCGGTTGCCTCTCTCCGATTGGCTGATTGCGGCGCTCTGATTAGCTACTTAAGTAAACATGGAATCCGTTCACTTCACAGACTTACGGCTTGACCTCGACACTCTGTGGATTCTCTCCAACCCTCGCCGTCATCCTCCGCTGTGGGATTCCTGATGAGGCCTGTTTACGTTTTTGCCACAGTGTGTAATCAGCCCTGTGAGTCGTGACCTACCTGCAAACACGCATATAGACTACATACGAAAGCGTTTTGTTCGTCGCTTCCGTTGACGTATAAGTTCTGGTGGAAATTGGATTTTGATCTCAATGGGGGAATACAAAAAAGATCAACAGCCTCTTTTCCTCTCAAATTAATTCCTCTTATGAAAGCTGCTGTGAGGACTCTACTCTAGTTTTCATCCAATTAGCGTTGGTTTTGTATCATAGCATCTCTTGGTAATTTGAACTTGTAAAGGTCTGTGCAGTCAGGTCTTTCTAGCTAATAGAATCAATGCATTAAGTCTGGTCCGTCAGCTGGACATACATTTAAAACCAGATCCTATAAAAAGGCAAATTAAATAATGAATTGCCTTCCAGATCCACCTAAAGGATAAAGTAAACTATGTACGTTGCATCGAATATGGGAAACCATGTTTTCTGCAAATTTCAACCCTGTTGGAGTTTTTACATGGTCCTCTCCTTCACATCTGTTCCTCCGAAACACACTTTTCATATTGTAGGAATACGATGCAGAGAAAAAAAAACGAGAAAAAAAAACTTCTCAACATGGCCATGACAAACGCTGCCAGCATTGCTTGAATCTCGAGCTCAGCGACATTGCGATATTTCTGTCATGGCATCTGTCGGGAGAGAGGAGACTTTGAAGAAAAAAGAAGCTCGGCTCGCAGAAGGTTTGAAGTGGCAGCCTACTGACGGCCAACACGCTCCCGTCGTTAGATCTGTCGCGCCTTTGATGGCGGGCAAGAGGCTCTTTTTGTTTCCGGGTGCCATGTCGAGGCCAGATGAAAGCGCTAATCTTAGACGCACTTCCCCTCCTGAGCTGGCACTTTGAAGACCCCCGGTCTCTGTTTGTGAGATTAATATGATTCTGGACTAATTTCCTGGGAGGGGTCATTGTCGCACCCAACGATCCTGCCCATACTGTATCGTAGCGTAGACACACACACACACACACACACACACACACACACACACACACACACACACACACACACGTTCTTAGACGGCACACACACAGTGCACAAGTGGAAATATACACACACACACTTGCACCTTTTAGGAACCCGCAACCCGCAGCCGCCGTGTCTTTCATTGCGCGTTGCCATGTTCACTGAAAGCACACTCAGCTGCTTGGCAGTCGTCAGCATCTCTGTATTTTTAAAAAAAAAAGGTGTAAAAAGTGCTCATGGTAAAAAGCTCAGCAACCTTGTTTTCCCGTTACATTGGCTGCAGCCAAAGTTTCTCTGCACTCCCCACCATCAATCATAAGCTGGAATTTCTTTTATTTAATATAGTCCTGTTTATCATAAAGATGCAATATTTTCTAGAGTTAATTTCTCAGAGATTCAATGTGCTCGAATTCAGCTGAATTTCAAATAAACATTCAAGTGCAGATGATCCGTTTTGTCTTTTCGTCTTGACAGGCTGCATTGGATTTACAGCAGAGATTGAGGTTTTGTTGACTCTGACACAAAGAGAGCTGCATTCCTGTGGCCCTGGACGTGTGAGTCACCAGGGCCCGGCCCCGGCCCCGGTGGACTATGGGGCGGGGAGGTCTCTTTTTCCAGTCGCTCCTGTGCACTCATGGGTAGTGGCTTCCTGCGATGTTTCCTGTCCCAAAAAAAAAAGGGGGGGGGGCGTTCAGGGCAGCGGTTACAGCCCTGTGGGAGGAATGTGAAAGACGCCAAGTGAGTTGGCTCCAGACCCGGGCTGACGAGTATTTGCACAGCGTCATTTTTATGGGTTGTTTTTTCTCTAGAGATGTGCGCAACCTGTGGGAAAACATAGTGAACGTCAGCAAAGTAGTAAAGGTGTATCTGTGCATTTATTAGGTAGTACTATTACTGTAGCATTGTGCATTTAGAAATACAGTCATGTTTTACCAAATTAAATAGTCTCATATTTAAGGCATTATAATTTAAAGCTACTACGAGAAACTTTAATTTTGCATTGATTTTGGCGGTCCCTGTGGACAAAAGCGGTAGTGTTTCCCAGGACCAGATTCCCTTTAGAAAACCTCCCATCTCACTACAGCAGGTTCTGACAGTCTGCCCACACAGTCCTGGTTCTGGTTCCCCTCCAGCGGGCCAAACAACACGGAATGGGTCTCCATGGGTCCGTTTTAAAGCTTCATAATCTTCTGGAGACTTTGTGTGGATAACCTTTCTGTATACGCCGATTACACTGACTTGGTGGGTAAACTCATTGAGGCCGGTAGCACAGGAAGTGAGGGAAGTGGCGTGTTTGTGCAGAGAAAGAGGTCAGCGCTCACAATGGAGCCTGGCTGTGACGGTGTCTGGGAGGGCAGCGTTGTTAATCATCCGAACGGGTTCAAAATTAATTTTCGCTTCAATTTATTCCCAATGAAAATTGAGCCTAATCCCACATTGACTTTGCTTTCAGTGAAACTCGAATGGGTTTTTTACTGCAATTGTGTTTCCCCAAACTAAGAGAAAATATGCTGCATATCAAAAAAGGCTTTTTTTTTTTCATCCCTAGTGGGTGTTAGATGATTGACAGGAGGTAAAAAGCTGTCAAACAAGGACCGGCGTTCAAGACCAGTGTCCCAAAGTGGTGCTGTTGTTTTTTTGTAAGCGGTTTCTTGTTACATCGCTTCGGTACGTAGTTCCCTTAGTTTATGTACTTGACCGAGACTGATTCACGGTAACAAACGGTAAACAAACGTGGAATAAAATGAAACCCAAATAGCTTAAAATGAGTAATAATATCACGCTATTTATACGCCTTCCATGAGATCAGGTTGAGCCTTGACAAGATGTTTAGTTTAAGTACAAACATCTGCTAAAAGGTCACATTATTATATAAATAGCGACATTCCTTTGCATCCAGCACCGATGTGGACTGTGCGAACTCACCAGCAGGATCAGTGGACAGTTAAACTTTAACATGTTTGTCCATGCAATTATACAAGGTCAGGTCTTTTCAATCCGGCCATGAATTAGATTGGCGATCGCATGCTCGAGCAGCAGCTCCCTTATCATTTACGGTGCCGTCTTTGTCCGTGCTGCACATTACGTCGATCGTCAACCTCATTTAGAAAATGTCCTAAAAAAAAAAAAGGCAGCAGGCAGATCTCGATCTAAACTACGAAATCCATTCAGTCGAGAGCGAATGCTGATTTCATTACTTTTCTCTTTTATCCGTCGCTCTGGACACACACGTCAGCACAAATGCCAATTACAGTGCAGTGAACAAAGGCGCCCATTGTTTGAAAAAGGTAATGCGGTTATGATAATTGGCTAACGATCTTTTCCTTTTTACATTACTGATTTACATTCTCCGTCCCTGTGGCTGCCATGCTTTCAGCTGTGCTTGCCTCTCATAGCTGGAGATGGATTGTATCGGGGGGGGGGGGGGGGATTCAGAGAGGCCATGTACTGCATTCAGGTTACGGAGGAAATGGGACTGGGTGTAAAATTCCCCCCTTTTTATGTTCACCTATTTCAGTCGAGGCATTTCCTGCAACGGGCCGCTGACATTTCTGTTTGACACAATGGGCTGAACTGCACATTGCCTTCAGTGCAACGGGGAATTAGAGTACCTCAGAAGGACGAGAAGTTCAACTCTGAAAGGCTGGACAATGGGAGATAAGCGGCTTTGGGTGGAGTTCAAGCTGAAAGTAGGGGAACAAGGTGGAGATCTAATGACCGTTCTGCGCCTGGTGTCCTGTTTTACCAATATATTTTATGGCTTTAGAAAGTACTTTGTACAACGTGAAACTTTCAGTCAGGTTTAGACAACAAAACTACTTGGTTAAGGTGAGAAAAAACACGATTTCTGTTAAAACAATAAAGCGTAATGACTTCAGATAGAAATTCAGAACATAGACTTAGATGGCTGGAAATAACTTGCTAATAGAGCTTTAGATGACATAGATCTGGTATCCAAGAGTCCACATTTAATTATCCTATTTTCGTTGCACTGTTGCGGTGGTGGTGTTAATGTTCATTAGGTTATTTTGTGTAACTCTTTTGGTTTAACTAATTTAAGTGGCTTTGGGGCAGACGCGGTCTCCATGGGGATTTGGGTGGGTAACCGCTCTAAATGGAAGCGCAAAGGCTGCAAATTCAGCTTCCCGGGTCTCAACTCTGAGTTGTCATGGTTTAGGTCCACTAATTGACTCGGACGAAAACACAAATTTGCCAAAAGAGGTCTTTACAATACAGCCAACGACGTCCTCTGTCCTTAAACACGTCATTGCAGTGATATCACAGAACCACTCGCACCGTTTAAAAAGGACAGGTGGTGTCAAAGAAAATAAAGACACCAAAGCAATTAAAGGTTATGGAATGGATGTCATAGAGGAGGGGGGGGTGAATACAAAGTTAGCAGGGGCTATTCAAGTCAAAAATACTTCAGGTCGTGATTTTAAACTTTTGACCATGAAAAATCATTTTTGTCTTCCTGTAAACTCTCTGCAGGAATGTAGCTTTTTCTTTTTTTGTAAATGCAGTGATTCTCTCTCTCTCTCTCTCTCTCTCTCTCTCTCTCTCTCTCTCTCTCTCTCTCTCTCTCTCTCTCTCTCTCTCTCTCTCTCTCTCTCTCTCTCTCTCTCTCTCTATCTCTCTCTCTCTCTCTCTCTCTAAACATCACCCCCTGTAGGACCGATGACGTCACTGTCTCGGCCGTCCGTCCCCTCCCTTGGACTCCAGTCAAAGCCTCGCGTCTTAATTACTACTTTGCCGAAAGCCATTTTCACAGTGAACGCCCCCCCCCCCTGCAGACAGTCAACAAGCAAGTGGCTACTTTCATGATGCATCATCACAAAAGTTGATTGCTTCACAAATGGGTTGCTGCCAACAGTAAACAGCAATTATTGCACCCAAGACTTTTTTTTTTTTTTTTATTATCTCTTTGACACATAATTCAAGCTCTTTCACCACCAAAGCTTCCTTTGTGCCTGTACATGAGTCTCAGTGTGCGCCGAGTAGTTGATCATTGATTTGATATCATTTTAGAATCGTCGCGCCACAACAGTGTCAGAGAGACATTAGAGGAGTTGGATAAACAGATCCGGAAAAGTGAGAAAAAACCAACAAAGCCAACTGTCAAGGAGACGTAAACACTTCCTCTGCCGTTCTGTCCAGAACACACAAAAGGAGGAATGTAGTCATTGGACTGATGATGTCAAACCCCCTTGACAGTAGAACAATATGAGCCAGCTGCCCTGCTGGTGAACAACAGGTTTAAAACACAACCCTTTGCCGTTGCCAGAAAAAAAATCTCCTTATAGTCCTCCGAAACCTGTTGGTCACAATGAGCGAGAGAAGATTTAAAGCTGGAATGTGGTCGACCTCTCCGACAAGTAAACAGAGTAACACTAAAGGGACTTTCTAGCAGACAAAGCCTTTCGTACGGACCGTAAAGCATCATGCCATGCCTTGGAAATATGTCCGTTAGCATCGATGCAACATACAGAGGTGACATTGTTGCTTGAAGTGTAGTCAAATATCTGCATTATAGAGTTTCTAGATTCATTTAGTTGGTTTCAAAGAGGCCACGCCTACGGAAACTTGGCAACCTACGATAGAAAAACAATATCATGAAATAGATTAAACTCTTTTGGGGTAAAATGTGGACATGGACAGGGCATTTACTTCAATGCACTGAATGAATCAAAAGGATTATTACCGGCAGCTCTGTCAGCGCTGTTGCCGTATAGTTTGCGCCGTTAGCCGTCGCCATGTTGAGAACTGCGCGGAGTCAATCCCTCAAATCATAGACTTCTCACGTAGATCTCTTTCAAAGTCAAAAACGAATGCAATCAATGCATTTCCTTCCTCATAAAAGGAATGAGCAGAGCGGAATTTCGGGGTATTTAGAACCGTCATTGCTAACTTTTCTTGGTGCGCTATCGCCACCAACTGTCCAACGCCAAAAACATTATTCCACAGCACTACTTGTGGTCAAAAACATAACATACGACACTTGCTAATTAACAGACAAAGATAAATAGCAGTCAAAGCAATTGTAGAGAAATTATTTAATTGTATCTTTATTTAACCACAACCCAAAATAAGCTAAGATCTGACCAATCTGTACACTGACTTTGGCCAAATTCCTAAAATATGAGAGAGTTCTACATGCTTTCCGGCTCAACTGGCTCACGTTGGCGCTCCAAAGTGCTGATGAGATTGTCCACCTACGTGTGTGTTTCCACCTCGCCCGCTCACATTGTCTTTGCTCCGCTTTATTTGGCTGGAGTGCTGCGCTTCAGGATGTGATGTCAGGACAGACGTAAGCAGCACCTGTCGATATACGCACAGAGGCAGGGAGCGAGCCGATAGGTTCACGACCCCCTACCGGCCCTTATGTGGATGCATCTGGATGCTGCCGCTGCCTCATGCTGCCGCTGCCTCTTAGGTATACACACACACACACACACACACACACACACACCACACACACACACACACACACACACACACACACACACACACTGTATGTGACCGCTGTGGCAGCGTGGAGCACCTCTCTGCGGTGTAAAGTGAGGTATCTGCGGTCCTCCTTCAGTCTATTTTACACACTCAAACACTGCAGACACACTCCCTGCAGCAATCAGAGGAAGCCGGTAGCAGAGGTGCTACGATTCCAACAGGAAACACCCTCCATTGTTCTTCCCTGGTAGCTAACCCACACCCTACAGTCTGCCCTCAATGACATTTTTACACCATCTTTCATTGCCGAGACATGGCTTCCGTTTCAATAAAGCCTTTGTTGTCCCATTTTACATTCCATTTCCATTTTAGGCATTTAGGTGACGGTACAAAACACAGACCTGCTTCAGAGGGATGCAAGCCTTTTCTGTCTTGGGGCATTTAAAAATGTCTGTTTTTTGCAAATTTGGCTTTGGGGATTTTAAAAATCAAGGAGGATTTTGTTTTTATTGAAAATGACTCTACTTCTCTCTTGATTTATTACCTCAGTAAACATTGTAAACATGAGTTTATGGTCTCAATCTAGTTTCAGGTCTTCTTCAATACAGCATGATGTTCATTTAATAAACTAGCAGAGCCAAACACGCCATCACTACGTCACTCAGTCAAAATAGGATCACTTCCGCTCAATGGTTGCCAAAAAAAATACATATGGCGACAGCCAAAATCCAAGATGGCGATGGCCAAAAGTGCTGAACTTGAGACTTCAAAACGGTAGTCCACATAGTGAACGTAGAATTAGAGGATATGTGTGATTTCATAATTGTTATCATAAAACAAAACATCTCTCCAAGTCTTCCCTTTATGAATTAATTCACATAAACTAGGTCCCCCTTATGTACAAACTATCTATTTTTTTTTTTAACAGAATTTAATTGACTAAATATCGTGTGTCACAGTAATCCCATTTGCTGTCCTCGTCTTTAGGCTAAAAAAAGAAGAAAAAAAAAACGGTAATCTACATCTCGAACACATTCTCCAGGGGTCTTGGCCAATCAAGCGGCTTCATTCGACACATTGAGATTGCGAGAGAGCGCACTGCCCACGCTAGACATCTTCTTCCACACTACAAAGATCCTCTATGGTGCATGTTTACAGTAAGTGGGTGAGGGTGCTTGGTGTAAATTCAGCTTGTGTAACATCTTAAATCGAACTGTAGGCAGCAGCATGTTTAAAGGACGTGTAGACGAGCTTAAACAGTTTTCCCTCTTTCGTCCAAGGATTTTTAATTACAAAATTTTTTTTAGAGTATTATAAATATTTTGTATCTTGCTCCAGTTTTTGGAGTATGTATAGAGTATGGAATATTCAAAACAAAGACTTGTTTTTTTTTTGATAGCACCAATCAAACATATGGGAATATTGTATGTGCTTTTGCGCATTTTATGTTATCGGATGAATTTGACCAAAGGGCGTCAATTTCAAAAATGCTCTCCTCTCCCTCACTAACCCTTCAAACCCAAATCCAACTAAAGAAGAGCTTTTAGTGTTGAGGTTGAGGTTGCAGTTAACCTCGTCACAGACTCGTCAGTCCTTCGACTTCTGCGAGTGCAATCAAACATGAGCAACGGTCACGGGTCTCTTTTGTACCCTCAACACTGCTCGGCTCATCAGCCACACCTGGAGTGCCCATCGGAGTTAAGCTACCTCCACACTCGGTTAATTAAAGCCGCAGGTTGAGTGAATTGGCAGAAAATGAGGAGGCGGAGCAAAGAGAGGGAAAACCAGTGGAGGCACAGAAAGAAGAAACATACAGCTTTTATCTTTTAAAAAATTGTTCAACCTTCATTCCACATTCCCCACAGCCAAACCATGATTTGTCAGTCTTCAAACACAAACAGCGTGCGGTTAATGCCTGAAAATTGTCGCTTGTCGACAGATGTCTGTTTTTGTGTGTGTGTGCAGACATTTCTTGAAAGAGATTAAAGAGCTGCATGTTTGGTTCTGGTGGACCGCGATCGCTGCGGGTTGTAAGATGGCAATAATCATAAAAGACAAAACGAAATGACTCACTGCAAAACAAACTTGGGTTGGAACTGTCAAAAATGTAAATCCTCCTGTTTGTATGTTCGGAGTGTGTGTTCTACGAATTTAATCTGGTGCATAAAAGGAGAAATAAACTGGTCCTGTCAAAAATAATAATGTTAACAAACTGCAGAGAACATAAAAAACCCAAAAGAGAAAGTTCACCAAAGGGAAAAAAGTAAACTTGAATTTGTAATGTTTGTCATGTTCATGATGTTGAAGGAATGTCAGAAAGCTGCATTTAAGGAAACAAATGTTTATGTAAAACACGATTTTATGAATTAAAGTGAACGTATATATATATATATATATATATATATACAGTTGGCCATGTCTTTTGGCCACGGCGTTGTCCTGTCTGGTTGAGGACAGCCCAATAAAGTTTGCCGAAAAAACACGGACAACTCCCAAAGAATTGCGACTCACTATGATTTTTCGACTAATCAATAGATCTGTAAAACTAAGTTTCTCCACAAACAACACACAAAAACACAATATTAAAAAGCATGAATCTACTTGATTAAAAAGATCTTATTGGACTACGACCCAAACGGACCAGTTAGGCACCTAGCTGAACAAGGGGGGGGTAGTCCTTGAACTTTAACCCTTTCACAGTGGGTTTACAGTTCATCAAAGTAAAGTATAACCGATTTTTGGCGCATTAAAACCGTCTTTTTCAGCGTTCCGTTGTACTTAGCTCCTCCCTCTTGTGTCACTTGTGGTTGCAAGAAACCAAACTTGAGGCTTCAAAACGGCAGTCCACAAACAAATGGATGAGGTCCAGTGACTACATCTTTATCATACGTTTGTTCCAACTTTACTTCTCGGTCTGACACTGCATTAACAAACACGGCAAGAGGAAATACGAAGCACGTTTTGCCGGTGGAAAGCGTGTTTTTCCTTTGCAGCATGCAAAGCCCTTAACTCTCATTGAAAACCAACTCTAAACGCCGCTCCAGGCTACTTAAAGACACTCTGATCGAGGGCCTTAGAATGTTTTTTGTTGTCAAGTTTGAAAAGGCCCATAGTGTTCGACGGGTGACATCGCACCCACAGGCGTGATTAGGTGTAACTACCCCTGACCCAGGGTCACAGTCCCATGGTTACAGGTTAACTGAAATATAACTAAGCCTTGAGGCCATTGCATTTTTCCTTTGTTCCTTGAGAGGACTTCCAAACTCTTCCAAACATCTCTGGAATGCAGAGATGTTTTTCCCAAATATTAGCAAGCGCATCCCCGCCACGGTGCCAGAGCAGGTTGCAGTGATAAGTTTTGTCTACAGACGTCTCTGTCCCCATAACCTCGGCGAGACCGGAGACTATCTGGTGTCTGGTTCAAGGCTGCCGCGTCTATAGGGTGAAGAGGGAGGTCTTGTTTTGACACCGTTGGGACAGCTCGCTTTGTTCTTACTTATCTCTACCCTTCTGCAACTAACCCCCTTACACAGTGTTTCCCTGTGATGTCTGGGTGTAAGATAGCAGACTTTAAAACACACACACTCTGCAGTGACTTGTAAGAAAAATATGCTATTTAGTAGTTTGTACTTGTTGGTCACCTCTAAGCCTCTTGGGGGGTTAGAGATTAAAAGAGTCACCAATACAGGAGGAAAAAAGTGGGAACGTGTCCAAAGATAGTGTGTGTGTGCATTACTGTGCAAATAAAAGAACATCCAAATGCTAGTGTTTGCACAGACAATGTCACTGTTCGTAAGAAAAAACAGGCTCTAACTAGCATTTCGCTAACTCCCATGTTTGCTAGCAGGCTGACATTTCCTGGTGGCGGTATTGCCTTGAAAACTCAAAATCATTAAAAAAGGTAATTGGTTGGAGTTCTTTGCCTTTTTTTTTGCAGTGTTTACGCGTTTATCATTTCAGACATTATTTACATAATCATACTTCAGCTGAAACTACACACACACACACACAAGCAGCTGCTTTCGCTAGCATTAGCATAAAGCTATGACCCTGTTTGATAGTGAACTAATCCCCCTTCATCCACCAGTTTACGACCCTTCCTCCCATTTCAAGGTCCTAATATGACGGAACTGACGCATCGTTTCAATCCTGGAATTGTCAAAACCTCGATGTATCTATTACAGTTCATGCCATCCACTTTATCTTATGAGCATTCGCCCCCTCCGCCCCCCTCCAACCCCCTCCACCCACCACTCACCACCACGCAGTACCTGGGTGTATTGTTTCCTGGAGAGCCCGGCGTGATTCGCTGTGAAGAGCTCAAGATTGTATTTCAGCCCCGGGGCTTTTGGAGTGGTCATACGTCTTGGGAGAGCGAGAATTGGCTCCGCAGGGGGGCGGGGGTGGGGGGGCAGCCAAACAAGTAACCACCGACCCGGTTCACCTTCTAATCCTATTGAATGGCGGTAAGAGGTGAGAAACTCTATCGCACATAAAAAAAAAAAAAAAAGAGGGCCTCATTTTACACACAGAGCCCAGCTTCCCACAGCGGGAATGAATGGGTTTGTAGCTTTGTGCAGCAGTGTTTGGCCAAAACATCCTGAGATTTGCATGAGAGCCTTTAGTCGGAAAGACGGAGAGCAAAGAGTTCAAACACCGACTTTCTGTAACGCCGTTTGATACAGTTTGCTAGGTTTGACTCGCAGCGGCAACGTTTCCGCGTAAAGCCGCAGAGCCCCAGTTCACTGCGACATGCTAATTCAAATGTGGTTTTTCGAGTGTAACGCGCGGTCAAGTGACGCAATTAAGCATGCATTTGCTTGATTGAGTGTGCCGCTGAGGGTTGTTTGTGTTCCTCTGTAGGAAGCGGGGAAAAAAAAAAAGAGAGGACTCACAGCTGCAACCGATGAAAGCTAATCACGACATCCAGGAGATAATCGTAGAACAAAAGTAGTTCATGTTTGCGTCCTGTGAAGCACTGATCTGGCGATCTAGACATCTTATGGTCAAGACAATGTGTCTCTCATAATTAGTCGATTGTGCAATATCAGTTTTAAACTGCAGTGGGCGTGTCTTTGTGATGCACGACTGGCACAATTACTAAAATAGAGTCGGGAGCTAATTTTGTTTAATTTAAGTGTTTTGATAATGGGCAGTGCAAATGTAGGCTAACTATACAATCTAAACTTTATTCTCAATTACGATTCAAGGTTTGGCTTAACATAACAGACTTTACATTAGTTAAGTTACAGACGTAAATAAAAATTTGTCAACATTGACTCTGACAATAGTCTCCTGGGTGAAAGTCCCGAGTTTGTCCGACCCACCCATCCTTTAGAAATGTATTTGTAATATGTCAAAAACAACCTTGTTGCATGGCAACGTCATTTTTTGGAGACTGGCCTGTTGAAAGACATCTAGACAATATATATATATATATATATATATATATATATATATATATATATATATATATATATATAATATATATATATATATATATATATATATATATATATATATATATATGTGTGTGTATGTATATATGTTACATATTGGCATTGTTATACAGTGCGCTGTGGTAGAGACCTGTCAATCACCGTGTAGCCCCCGCCCCCTAAATCATCCCCTGCTTTATGGTCTGTTTGACACTAAATGGAGCATAATGTACTAAATGAAACATCATGCTGTATTGAAGAAGACTGTAAACTAGAGATTGAGACCATAAACTCATGTTTACAATGTTTACTGAGGGAATAAATCAAGAGAGAAGTAGAGTCATTTTAGACTAGACTTCTATACAATCAGAGGAGTCGCCCCCTGGTGGACACTAGAGAGAATGCAAGTTTACGGCACTTATGTTTACAATGTTTACCGAGGTAGGTTTAGGTTTAAGGCAATTTAAACTTGGAGGTTGCCACCTGGTTTTAACCGAGACGTGTAGATATGCTGTGGCCTGAAAATCCAAATCAAATCAGTTGGTGTGGAAAAAGTACTTTATTTGTTGGATGGTAACTGCTAAACGTACGTGTGTGTGTGTGTGTGTGTGTGTGTGTGTGTGTGTGTGTGTGTGTGTGTGTGTGTCTGTGTGTGTGTGTGTGTGTTTCCGGACAGCCTCACCGTCTGTATGTTCTAGTCCTTTCACTGAGACACACAGTGATCATCGTCCCTCTACTGCTGAGCATCTCAACCGTCTTTCCTCTGATATATCCGTTCACGCTCGGAGAGATGAACGGCGCGTCTTTCTAATTAGTCGACTGTACGTAATAGAAGTTTCAAATTGCTGCCAGCGACTCTCTGTTTGTGCTTCACGGGGATGTGAAAGCTCGATGCAGGTGTGTGTGTGTGTGTGTGTGTGTGTGTGTGTGTGTGTGTGTGTGTGTGTGTGTGTGTGTGTGTGTGTGTGTGTGTGTGTGTGTTCTTCATAACGCACGACTGGCATGCTTTAAAAAAAAAAAAAAAAAAAAAAAAAAAACGTATCCGGGAGCTTATTACTTCCACCTTATTAGTAACCGGAGGAAAGCGCATGCAGTTCTTGTAGGAGAAAATTGATACTAAGTGGTGGGATTAATTACTCGGCGGTACGGTGACAAAATTAGGTTTTTTTTCGTCTTTGTCTTTATTCAACTCCATCCTCCCCGAAATGATGAAGTCTGAGAAGCGGAATGTCGGAGCTTGGTGGAGGTGTGAATCGGGCCTAGGGAGCACATCGGGGAGCTGTACCATCTGAACACACGTTGTGTATCAGCTGGGGGGAAATTTTATTTTATTTTATTTTTTTATTTTTTTTTATTTTTTATTTTTTTAAATCGGCCCACAACTGGTGCACAGGTCCAGACACATTCGAGGATTCTGATTTGCCTTTGGGGAATTGAACAAGTCGTTCATCACCGATGCCAACCGAGAGAGAGAGAGAGAGAGAGAGAGAGAGAGAGAGAGAGAGGAGAGAGAGAGAGAGAATGTCTCACCCCTCCGCTCTTCCTCGCGGCAGCTTTCATGTCTCTGAAGGATTCACCCGACTGGCTGGCGTGTGGTTTGTTAAACTTTTGCCAAGTGCCAAATGTTTCATCACGTTGAAAAGCTTTTTCAGGGAGCCAATAAATCACTGATCGACAATCAGACGAGCGTCAAAAAAAAAAAAAAAAAACCTCAACTCAGACGGTCCGCGTTTGCATCGTCGTGGTTACGCCGTCCGATCGACGCTTCGCTCGCGTGCGTATTTGCGGTCGGTGGGGGTTGTTGTTTGTTGTTGCCTGTCATTTTGTTGCTGTGACTCAAGGAGCAACACCGTCAGCACCGGCAACAAAGAAACTAAAAATAAATGTCACTGTAATAGTATACGTTCTTCCTGCCCTTTTTGCATTGTCCGGAGCTGTTAGCGAAACTCGTTTTCTGAACAAAGGCTCAAGGTCTGACTGGACAAATGACAATCGTTTCTCATCGGTTTCAATCAGGACATGTAAATATCGGAGGCTCCGCCCCCCGTGTGGACAATGAACCAGACAACCTCCAAATGGAATCTGACGCACGCCGAGCAAACAATTAATGCGGGTGTTTTGTTTGCGCTTCAGTTCTATGCATAGCTGCACATTTCTTTCAGTGGGAACTCGGGAACATTCCAAGCTTTAAATCCCCCCCGAGTCCTGACTTGCATCGGTTTATCGAGCATTTTCAGAAGCGCGGTTGGATTCTCAAAGTTAAACATGTACCTCTCTGGTGTTGTGGTTCTTCAGTCTGGGTTTGTCAAATCGTTGGTTTGATCTGATGTTTAAAAGGTGTAGATAGTCTCTCATCTCTTACAGAAGTCTATTGAAGAGATGTTGCCGTCAACTTGACTGATTGGGTTTCCATAAATAAGGGCGTGAAGGAAACACCAAGTGGTCAAATTGAATAATAACACCTTAACATTGTTGAAATAATCCAATAGATTAAATGTGTACAGGTCTGGTCACTATTGTAATAGTGTAGTTTGGATACTTTGTGTCATTTCAGCAGTAAAATGTCCATTTTTTTTTTTTTTTTATCTCCCAATTCAACTATTGTCCCATTTCATCACAAGGCCTTTGACTTTTGAGGCAAGGCAAACAGGAAGGAGAGGCCGTTTCCCTGTTTCTGTCTGAATAAGCGGATGAATAAATAAAGACTGTTATTGTGTAACAAAGGAACATCAGGTGTTCCAGTTTAAAAAAAAGGACTGGAGAGCTCTCACTCTTTGATACGACACTAACTGGAGGACAAACTGCACTCGTCTGTTACTGCGATTCTGTCTTTTAGATCGTATTTTATTTCTCAAGCAACAACAGGAAATGTGCTCATTTCCACCCAAATGACATGAGATAAGCTGATGAGTCACTGCGAGTCAATTGCTATTTATTTAGCATCGTATTTAACTATATTTGTGGGGGGAAATAGTCATGTTTTACCAACGAAAAGGGAATTTGTTCATTCATCACAATCAGAGTGAGATGAGGCGACTGTTTCCTGTCGGCTTTTTTTTGAGAACTAAAAAGCTGAGATTGACTCGGACGCGTCTCTAATCA
>NW_027176979.1:692500-702228 GCF_023349555.1 Cebidichthys violaceus | reverse complement strand
CATCTCCTCCAACACGTCTCCACTAATGCACCTCTATAGGTCCTGTGTGTGCATGTGTGTGTGTGTGTGTGTGTGTGTTTCGGGCATGTGTGTGCAATGAATAATGATAACAGAATGTAAAACCTGAATTTCCCCAGTGAGATGAGTAAAGCACCTTCTAAATCACGTTGATTGTAAATCAGACATCATGTGGTAACTCATGATGCTGCCGTTCAATAAAGGTTCATCTTATCTTCGCTCTGCAACACGTACGTTCTGAACTTTATCAACTAATAAGAGTATGAAGTGTCAGGAACCTGCGGATCACGACGTCCGTGAGCCTGAGGCAATCTCTGGAAGCTGCTCGTCTCGTCCGGAAACACGTTCAATTAACAGCCGTTTGATTAAAGCGGAGGAACACGACCAGTGGACGTCTGGCATTGTCGGGCGACAAGTCACGTAAACATTTGACCATCAAAATAGTTGCAAGCAACTTACGACTGATGGGGTAAACTACCATCAACCCTTTCTTTATGGAGCACGGTACATCATCCATCACACAGGTGAGTCTGTGACTTCCAGGGAATATCACCTTTCAGACCATTCTGTATTCATTCAGAACTCTCTCTCTCTTACAGAAAAGTGACATTAATCCGACTATCATCAAGACGACGTCTGAGCCTTTGGCCTGATTTACAGCAGTGCGTACACAGACCTTACACATTTTCCAAGGAAACTACCTCGATGGAGCCAATAAAAAGCTGTATAAATCTCTATTATCTTGCAAATCTATATCATTTCATGGTCTATTAGGTCACATTGGACAACTCTGTGTACCTGACTGTGAAAGTCAAGTCAAAGAAACGTTGACACTTTGATGCTTGGCTCACTCATTGGCTGCCGTGACAAACCTCAGGGCTGAATATCTGTAGTAGTGTTGTGCTCACGTCACCTATAATCAAATTGTTAATAATCAGACTCCTCTCTGCTGTGAGCTCGTTTTAAACTCATCTCAAACTTCTCCTGAGTTTTGGGATCAAGCCAGAATCACATCAGCCTCGTGGATTAAAGCTTTTTAATCTGGGTTGTCATTAATGAAGTTAAAGTGTTACAGTAAATAGCAAGAACATTGAGAGACATCAGCTCAATCAGCCTCCTTTTCAGCAGTCTATTCAGCCGCTGTGTCGGCTCATCAGATCGATACCTGATTGGATGGAGCTAATGAGCCATCAGGCTGAATGGAGTGCAGTTGTAGTGGTTAAGATTTGTTTAAGCTCACAGTGCATTCTTATTGTACCACGTCTTCCATGTCTCACCGAGAGGAAAGAAGTCATACGCAGTTCAAAAGATGAATTCCGACCTGGCAGCAAACCCCAATTTGGAAAATAGAAGCCAGAGCTTCATGTGTTGAAGCTGCATTCTCTCTTGTGTCCAGCAGGGGGCGACTCCTCTGGTTGTATAGAAGTCTAGTCTAAAATGACTCTACTTCTCTCTTGATTTATTCCCTCAGTAAACATTGTAAACATGAGTTTATGGTCTCAATCTCTAGTTTACAGTCTTCTTCAATACAGCATGATGTTCATTTAGTACATTATGCTCCATTTAGAGTCACACAGACCATAAAGCAGGGGATGATTTAGGGGCGGGGCTACACGCTGATTGACAGGTCGTTGTCCGGTCTGGGAGTTGTCCGTGTTTTTGTTTAACCCTTTAACCCTTTCACGGTGTGTTTTCAGTTCAGTAAATTGTAACGCCTAAACAAAACATAACAAGATGATAAAAGCTGAAAACCAAGATGTCGACAGCCAAGGTACCAAACTCAAGGCTACTAAATGTCTTTCCACAAACCAATGGTTGTCTTCACGGTAACTACGACCACGTCTTACATGAAGTCTATGTCTACGTAGTTGGAACTGTTGTGTGTGTTCAGCTACAGCTGCTCCATTGTGATGATGTGATTAAACGATCTGCATCATTCTTGATTGGCAAGATTCTCTGCATATCAAAGTAAGTCAATGCTTTTAAAAACATGATCTAATGAATCTAAATTCATCAGTCCAGAGAGGAGTTTGTATTTGGTTCCTTCTTTGACGACAGATTGTGCTCAGTAGTGTTCAGACTCTGGTTCCTGTTTCCTCTCAACCTGACCGTTTACTGAACACAGCAAAGTGGTTTCCATCGTCAACATCTGAATGCAACGTCCTGAGATTTAAGAGTCCATCTGTTGTCTCCGTCCAGTCTGACTCCGAGGCTCTGCTGTCGCCTGCTTGTCTCACATTTTTAAAAACTGCTCAGCGGCACAGAGAACCTCAAACTGGGCTCAGAATGACTCTTTCACTGTCCTGTAGAGTGGAGAGAGGTCAGCTGACCTCCATTATGTTTTCATGTTTTGCTGTGGGCACCTCGATGGAAAACATTCTACCACACCTACTGCCTTTGTGGGGCTCTTCAGTCATTGACAGGAGTGTGTGAGTGTGTGTGAGTGTGTGTGTGTGTGTGTGTGTGTGTGTGTGTGTGAGTGTTCACCCCAGCCCACTGTGGTGCTGATCACAAAGCTAATTGTGATGAAGTGTTAATTAAAAGGGATGTGTGGATGGATACGGGGGCTCTGTCAGGAACGAGGCCCGGCTGGTAAACACTCCACTAATCAGAACTACTTTAGCCTCTAATAGCTGAACGGGAAGCAGTGCTGGGGCTCAACGGGGACGGAAGCATCCACTCACTGGTTCTGTTCAAGCTGCATCATCGAATAAAACACTTGTATTATCCAACAGCTGCTGATGTTGGCGCTGTCACATCAGGGCCCGTGTTTGATTGTTTTAATCACAGTAATCAGAACCCAGTGAAAGATCCACTTCAATCAAAAACCACTGTAGTGTTTCAGTTGTTGTTGTTGTTGTTGTTGTTACCACGTTACACGTTGTCACCACACAGAGTTGGGACGTGGTGGAGGCAGGAAGTGGTAGAAGACTAATCTTTACTACCGTCACTTCTGGCTGCAAAGAAACAAGATGGCGACGACCAAAAGCAGAACTCAAGGCTTCAAAACTTCCACGAACCAACGGAGACGCCTCAGTGACTACATCCACCTCCATGTAAAAGACCACATGAGCACTGAGTCCAGATAGTGTTTTACAGCTTTTATAACCCGCTGGTGTGTTTAGTCCAGTTCTTAGTGTGTAGTTTTGCACTTGTGTGTGTGCGTTTGGGGAACAACAGTGAAATCAAAACCATATTTTTTTATGTTGGCTTCACAAAGACTGAATATTAAAAATTAAAAGAGTGTGTATGTGAACAATAAAATCATTTATAATAAGAATGTCTTGTGTGTGTGTGTGTGTGTGTGTGTGTGTGTGTGTGTGTGTGTGTGTGTGTGTGTGTTGTTCGAGACATTAAAGAGACATATTGATGAACCGGGAT
This sequence comes from Cebidichthys violaceus, assembly GCF_023349555.1. Taxonomy (NCBI): domain Eukaryota; kingdom Metazoa; phylum Chordata; class Actinopteri; order Perciformes; family Stichaeidae; genus Cebidichthys; species Cebidichthys violaceus. The sequence continues at coordinate 698,829 of NW_027176979.1, read as the reverse complement.
CTCAAAGGGAAATATCATGGGCAACATGACCTGGAGGACATATTAAATATTAAATACTGAGAGCACACTCACACAGACTCAGACACACATTTAGTATGAACATGGTTTTCATGGCGTTATGGGTGTTTGTGAATTGCAGACACACACCACACGTTTAAACCTCTCTCTCTCTCTCTCTTTTTACTCAGCATGTTCGAGGCCTCGTTCTGCCAGCTCCAGTGTTGTTCACACTTCACAAGCTCAAAGAAACAAGTTCTGAATGTTATCAGTTCATTGAATGGGCGTCATCAGCATCTCAGATGTGGGTTAGAAGGTGCCTGCTACATCTACTAGTTTCAGAAGGCCATCATCTATTGACATGATTGATTACTGATACGAACAGTGAAGATGACGCCAACCTCTAGTGGCCGTAGTAATGGCGGTGGAGGAGTCTTCATCACTACGTTGATGCAGCGTGTGGAGGAGTCTTCATCACTACGTTGATGCAGCGTGTGGAGGAGTCTTCATCACTACGTTGATGCAGCGTGTGGAGAAGTAGAGATAAACTAAAGACGAGCTAACAGACGCCACAGAGAAGTGGAGAGATTCAAACTGCAGGACGACTAGTGTTGAGAAGACGTCGGTCTGAGGAACGTTCTCAGGATCATGAATGACGTCACGTAGGAGCCTCCCTCCAGACGCACCGTCACCAGAGGAACACACGAGTCGTACGAAGAGGAGAGGACTACAAAAGAGACGGAGTCACAACCGGCCGTCTCTCACCGGAGACTACCGGACATCGCCGGGTAACCATTGTCGCCTCTGAGTTACGGTGCATTATGTTGATGAACAGTGGGAGCTGCGTTCACATGGTTTGACTGTCATGAAGACAGAAGACACACATGTTGATGAAACATGTGGAACATTGTATTCATGTTGCACAGCAGTGGAACGTTTAAATAAAGTCACACACTGAGCACAGATAGTAGAAATATAACTGATACTGTGTGAAGAATACTGCTGTTAACAAGAACCTGATCTGTTTATTAAAGTGATTCATACCAAATGTTGTTGTACTATTGTTCATATAGCAGTACTTTAAAATACAAGTGAGCAATACACTACTTTTAATTCATTATTGAACTTTGCGCATAACAATGAGATTAACCAAGATTAAAAATAGTTGCCCAGCACTAGTAAAGAGTGACAGAGTTCACATAGACTGGCAGGTGGGGGTGATGGATGGGTCAAACGAACACACAACTGTCACCCAAGACACTGTTTGTGAAACCAAAAAGTTACTTTTGTCACGTAACGCACTCAACCAAAGCCAAGTAACGTAAGTTAGAAAACAATGTAGTTTCTTTTCAAATTTTCTTCTAGTAAAATATCCAAAAATAAAAATGTTATTGATTTTAAATTTTGTGAACATTTACAAATTATTCTGTGGCACTTGTAAATACAACCTGCATTCTCTCTAGTGTCCAGCAGGGGGCGACTCCTCTGGTTGTATAGAAGTCTAGTCTAAAATGACTCTACTTCTCTCTTGATTTATTCCCTCAGTAAACATTGTAAACATGAGTTTATGGTCTCAATCTCTAGTTTACAGTCTTCTTCAATACAGCATGATGTTCATTTAGTACATTATGGAACATTTAGAGTCAAACACACCATAAAGCAGGGGATGATTTAGGGGCGGGGCTACACCGACTTTTCCCTGTGGTCCAGACCAAGTGAATCTAACTGAAGCTACTTCTTCCATCCGGTCTAATTCTGTCTGTCTTGCTAACAAACAGCTCTGGTGCTGTGGGCCTCGACTGTGTGGATAATTAGAGTTGGAAAGGTGAAGATGAATACACCGGCACTTCAGAGGCTGTCAGTGTGACGGATGAACGGGTTGATGGCAGATGGGGGGTTTAGAGGAGACTAGATTAAAGAGGGCTGGATGGATTAATGAACGCCTGAGTGGACTGTTGGTGGAAGCATGGATGTATGGATTGCAGAGAGACGTCAGCTAGGCATCACTTAGGTTGTGTTAACCTTAAACACTTCTCAAAATGATTCGAATATGTTGCGTTTGATGCAGCAAGACAGGAGAGTTATTTCCGTCTCCATCACAGTTAGAACTCTAAAGTTCCGAGCAATAAAGCACCACTGCTGATCTCAAGACGGTGATAAATGTTAGAAGACATGGCAGGTAAGTTGTTTTTCTGGCAGCGCTGAAGGCAACAGGAGCCCGCTGCTAAGTACAACCTCGGGAAACCGGCAACTGCAGTGACAAAAAAAACAACCTCAGAAACGCAGCACGACAGCAACGAGGCCTTTATTGAAAGAGCAAAGCCGCTGCCTGAGGACACGTGAGAATCACAAGCTGTGTGGACGGTCATCAGATACCCTTCAAGAAGAGACGGAAGCCTCACCTCCAAAGCACTCATGTGGAAGAGACGACAGTGAGGCGTTATGTCGGCAAACAAAGCCAACGAACCGGGAAATGAAATGCAGACACTCTCCAACAATACAACAGCGACCCTGTATCTTTAGACCGATGGCCAGGAAGCTTGTTCACACTCGTGAGTCTGAATCACCGGCTGTTAGTGAACAAGCTGTGGCTGCTCTACAGCCGCCGGTCCCCGGGGGCCCATCAGGCGGCATCTGACAACCGGAAAGCTGAAGACGAGCACCGGGGGGGCCCCGGAGAGCCGTCACACTGACACCTTCGTCACCGAGCTGTCGGGTCGCTCATAATCATACGCAGCTTGTTATGTGACGCCATGCGAACACGAGCCTCTTCACCGACTCCTGTTTCTAAAAGGCCGTGTGGACTTTCTACGTGATTGTTCCTCAAGATCCACAGAAAGACGTACAGTGGGCCCCCATCCCACACTGCATACCAACTGTATGTAACACCGTGAAGAGCGTAGTGTTTATGCAGCTGTACAGGAAGTCAATGTTCTGTTTGTACCAACAAGAAATGATCCAACATCTGTGCCGACAAACATTGTTCAAAGTGCGGTTTTGGAACAGAAGGTAAAATACTGAATCACATCTTCGTGTCTACGATGCTCTTGGAGCTCCTTCTGGACCGTGTGCAGTTTGTTCTCGTTGTCTAACTGTGAGGACGGCTCGTCTACTACCTTCATAATTCTGTGATTAAAAATGTCCGTCAACGGCGCCACAAAATATCAAGCAAACTGGGTCTACATCCTTGAATATCCTCCAAGGGGAACTTTGAATGTGACAAAAGAGAAGAACAACTTCAACAAATAGAGACAAAGTAGCTTTCAAAGCATTTCAGAAATATGCTTTGAAAATGTTTTATGAAAAGAGGATTTTATTTTGTATTCAGTGTTTTTCAGCTAAAACAATGTGGGCATCCTTGAGGCTGTTTGTTATTTATATATATTAATATATGGGTATGTATTCACGTGTATGAGTGTAAACCTGCCACAGAAGCTAAGCAGAGCTCCTTAATATGTACAGGCTCCACCATTACATACATTACATATAGACCTCTCCTATGCATTCATAACCACCTTTGAACTCTCATTCAGTTTCAATAACTCCTAAGGGGGCAATTGATTTATGAACAAGAGCAAATTGCGTCACAGAGGGAATAAAATAAAATAAATTGACAGATTGAACGAGCAAAATGAGAAGAGAGAGAAGAGCAATTAAATCACATACGAACAAGAGCAGCACACCAATAAGCCAGCGAGCCTCCGGAGACGAACGAAACGTGGACCTGAGACACCGGGCCAAACGTCCCAGGTCTGATGAGAACCAGCTTCAGTTTGTTGGACCGTCTTCAGCAGGTGGATGTGGCTGTTCAAACGGCACAGTGACTCACTTTGATAAATAAAAACTAAATACAAATAAAATTAATTTAAATGTACGTTATATTTCTCACTGAGCACAAGCCAAGAGACCAATAATACATATTTTAAAGCAAGTCGTCAATAATAAGTTTCCTGTTTGACTTCTGATATCGAATTTTGTCTTTTAATAAAACACATCTGTGACATCAAACGTACGACTAAACCGCCTCAACCACCAGAGCTGTCTGAGCTGCATCAGCTCTCACCCATGAAAAACAGCCTAAAGTGAAGCAGGAGCTCCTTCTCAAGGCCTGCTGCTTTTAGTTTTGGTCCAATTAAACTAACGCTAAAACTGGAGCTTATTTTAAAAGATGAAACAGGTTTCCAGGCCTGACAACACGACGTGAACAAATGAGGAAGGAGTGGAGTCTGAGAGAAAGAGCGAGAGACAAAGAGAGTCTTTGTTACACTTCAGCCGCTAAAGCAAACTGAATTAAGAGAACACGCAGAGATGCAATTAAATCTAATTACCGTTGAATTTAAACATTTAAAATGTCCCCGCTACTTGTTAGACACAACCTCCTCCATCTCGAGGTTAATTAAGATTATTGTGACTTGGTGCTCCTGGACGCCAACACTTTACTCAAGGATGTAATGACTGCACACAACGCGGTGTGAGTCTGTGGTGCACCCCCACTTCAGTCTCACTTCACTTCCTTTTGTTTCCTTTCATCATGTCGGTCGAAACCATGCCAGTTTCTTTGTCTGCTAAAAGAGCCATCAGGATTTCATTTCAAGGCCACAACTGCGGGGCTGCCGGTTCAGTGGGACATTTTTCAGACTGTTGGGGTTTTGAACCAATGGGCCATCTGAACAATGGCACGGCACTGATCTGAGGGAACAATCAGCAACTCCTTCTGATCATTTTATCAAGGATGGCAGTGAAAGAGGTGGATGAGGAGCAATCTTCATTTGTTTTTATGGATCAATTTGAGGAGTTCCAGTGGTTTGCATGTTCCACGTTTTATTGAAAGCGTGCCGTGCAGCGTGGGATTCATACTGGTCTGGTCTTGACTAGCCCTAACCCCATCAAAGTCTTGTCTCCGTCTCGATACACTGGTCTTGTCCTGGTCTTGTCCTGGTCTTGCCCTTGTCTTGGCCTCAACCCATCATGGTCTTGGTCATGAGTTGGGACCCAGGCCCGGATTCAAATACACGTGACCCCAAAGTCCTGTTTTGTTTGCTAAATGTGAACACTGTTGATCCGTGCCCCGGGTCCACTTGAAAAGGTGGTCACAAGTACGGGTTCCTGGTGTTTAGATGGTCTCGACTACATGAGGAACATGACTGGTAGTTTCCAGTACAGAACAATGGGGCAAGATGAACCTCCTGCTGACACAACCCCACCGATAGTGACTTTACTTTAAAGAAAGGGTTCGGCTCAACACGAAGAGGTAACTTGAAGGCGTTTGTCGGCTCCAGTAGTTCATCACATCACCACCAGTGAGGGGTTCTTTGGGATAATGAGCCAGGAGCAGCAGGATGTGGAGGTCAGCCAGAGGGCTGCAGAGCGTCACTTAATCCACAGCTTCTGTCCTGTTATTGGCTCATTTTTCCTTATCGTCAACCAAAACCACCAAGTATTAATATTGATGTATCTGTTTTTTTGTGCCGCAGAGCCCCATTATGCTGTGAAAACTATTAAAAACACATCCACAGTGAGCCACGCTGCTGCACCGGCCGACACTCCCTTCATTGTTATGGACTCCGCCGTTTATTCCAACTCAACCCCACAAACACCGGCGGCAGAGCTGCTGTCACATAAACTAACTGCAGTAATGATCTCAATCATGAATTCTGCTGGAAAGCCTCCCGTACCCCCCCCCCCCCCCCCCCCCACACACACACACACTCACACACACACACACACACACACACACACACACACACACACACACAGATGATAGATGCACAAAAGAATCTGGCAAAAAAGTAAACAAATGACAGAGTTTTGGGCTGTGAGCCGCTGACTAATGAAGCTCTAGCTAAGTTCAGACAGGAAGACTCTACTCATGCATGCCTGAGCCCATAGCTTATTTACCATACATCTGCCGTCACTCCTCATGCATGCACACATTGTTTCCTTGTTATTGTTTGGGGCTGTTAATCATGATATCAGCTGTCTAAGATCAGCTGGTCTCTAGCCAATAGCACAAGGACACAAGGACATCATTAGCCTATCATCTTGCCGCTGTCTGTCTTTAAATATGACCGTCTCTCTACCTTCAGTAGTTCATGCTGCTGTTACGCAACCCTCCACCTCCCCATCTCCGCCCAATCTTCACAGATTCATCAGCCTCATCATCCTCATCAACTCATCATCCTATCAACCTCATCAGCCACCATCACCACCAGTGTCTGGACTCCACGGGGGGATTTATATTGTTGGCGCTCAGGGCGATCACAACTCGATCACAAATCTCCTCGTCGAGTTCAAGCGCCAAAGGATTTCTGTGAAACTCATTAACGCATCAT
>NW_027176979.1:667500-687500 GCF_023349555.1 Cebidichthys violaceus | reverse complement strand
GCGCTGCCTGTTCAGATCCTCCGTCTGCACCAGGACTCTTCACCAGCTCCCTGACAGCGGACAGAGGAGCCTCATCACAGCCTGGTGGGTCATGTTTATAGAGTGTCAGCCTCAGTGGGTTTAGCCTTCATCTGCTCTGCAGCAGTACTGTAGAGAGCGGAAGTCTGTCCTGCGTTCGTACTGTTTGAACTTTTTACTGCTCGCTTTCCAGTACGGATATTTCCAAACCTTCCGGCTTGAGAACCAAAAAAAAGAAAAGAAATATATATATATATGAGGATATATATCTATATATATAATCCTGAGAATATATGTGGTGACTGAGACAGTTTGGGATGTGATTCTCTGACATAATGACACATCCGTTGTTGTCATGTGGATCAGGTTTCTTGCACACAGGTGGTGCTCTCCACCTGGTGCTAATGAGCCAATCACTGACGGATGCATTTTAAACAGGTGTTTGTCTACACCGCTATTACTGCTAATCATGTTGAAACTCACGGTTTTTTGCAGGCAAGTAGCTAAACTTCATTCAAGGCAGTTTACCATTTTACCATTGTCTTAATTATTCCTACCAATGACCCAGCTGAGTTGACTTTTGATGATGTTCCCAGAGCTGGACTGTTGGTCAGCACCTCATGGACAGCTCTAGAGGAGCAGTAGAGCTAAACCAGCCCTCCTCTGAACAAATCCTCCAGCACTGTTTACACACAGCGGACACGGTGAGAGCTGTATGATGGGAAATATCATCAAATCAATGCTTTCCTTATGTTTGGTCTGTGTGTGTGTGTGTGTGTGTGTGTGTGTGTGTGTGTGTTCAGAGGCTCACAGCCGCCTGTGAGAGAGTACAGTTAAAGCCTCCTTCACTCAGATCAAAGACCTGCTGCTTCTGAAAGAGCAGAGAGAACACGAGAGAGAGACACGAGCGCTTATCAGAGAGACGAGCACTGCTGCTAGTATTAAAGACGGAAAGGAAAGAGGAGGAGGAGGAGGAGGAGGAGGAGGAGGAGGAAGAAGACATTTCATCTGAGTCCATCGAACCAAAGAAAAAGCTTCTCCAAGCACTCAACTAAAACTAACAATCATAATGTACATTATGGTGAGACTACGGTAAAACGTATGTATGTACTGTTGCTACTCCTGTCAAGCTTTCACATCCGGCTTGACAACATGACGTTTTCAACAATATTAGTGAGAGATGTTCCAAAAACACAATTATGGAATAATAGTTCTGACATATCAGAGAGAATCACATCTGGACAACGTGCGTACAGGTTGAACATATACAGGAACAACAATGTCAATATATATATATATAGTTGTTGAAGCTAAGCTAACGTTTATGGCTATAGCTTTCATTATCTAACATGAAACTATAAACTGTCCTTAAAGCACGTCAGGATATGACATCGTGGCCTTGATATCATTAATTTTTAATCAGTATTCAACCGTTCTGTGTTTCGCTAACGTGTTAAGCTAGCTAACGTTATTAGCATCTCGTCTCAGTAGTTTGTGTTGCTCTCCGATGGATTCAGCTGTGAGTGTGAAGTCTGTTTAACCCGACATCGCTCTTCTCGTGTTGTTTTGCGTCGAGAAGGCGAAACATTATGACAACCTATGAGAAATGCCGGAGCACGGACCAATCAGCACGCTGGGTGGAGCTACTGGCGGCTAGAGGCGTGGCTTAGGTGTGTGAAACGACACAGAGCGGCAACTGAGTTTGATGGTTCATCCAATCACCTGCAAAGTCCTTTTTGAAAGATGCCTTTGACCTTTTCAATGCTCTGTGTGTTGTTCTTTAACCCTGATCCATTACAGGTATTTATATCATGTGGCTTGTTTACAACGTGTCGGATCCTCATTGCTTTATCGTTGTGTCCTCAGAGCTCAGTAGTTTCAGTAGGTTTGTGAATCAAATGGCTTCATAACCAATGATAATAGTGACCAAAAATCTAGCAATTTCCGTGTTTAATTTGGTGGTTGAGTAGTTTTCTTTCTAAAATCTTTAATAGCTGCCAAATGAGCACATTTGAATGTTACCCCAGAGGTGGCTCCTGTCCTGTTTCATGTTGTGCGTCTGGTCACCCTGATGCGTTTGGAGCCGATCGCCTAGTCTGACATTTGACGATCTTAAGAGATTAAAGAGCGTCGGTGAGGCAGTAGCAGGGCTGTGTGTGCAGGCTGGAGGTCTGAGCAGAGTGTCAGGCTGCATCTGGCATTTTCATTTCAGTCAGACACCAAAAGGTTGCTGGACTGAGAGTTCAACAGCAGAACCTGTTCCTCCAGGCTGCAGAGAGCCGCACTTATCACACAGAGGCTTATTAAAGCCCGAGGACACGGACACGGACACACACACACACACACACACACACACACACACACACACACACACACACACACACACACACACACATCCCTGTACTGCTGGCTGTGTGAGGACACATTGCACTCCCTGGACTCGTCTACTCTAGCCCTAACCATCACAACCTAAACCTAATCCCAACCCACTAAACAGTCCTGTTGAAGAAGTACGGACGGGCCAAATGTCCTCACTTTACACAAATGTCCTCACTCTCATATCCAAAACTTGAATTGGTCCTCACAAAGATAGATGTACAAGTATTCACACACACACACACACACACACACACACACACACACACACACACACACACACACACACGTCAAATACACAGTATTGCATTGGCACATGTGCGTACGTCAACGTTATGGACACACACTGGAGGGCAGGATAAAGTGTAACCTGTCAGTGCCTTGCTCAGGGGCAGGGCTGAACTTTAACATTTATTCATCCTGAGTCGCTGCCCTGCACTTTGACTCACAGGCATATGCTTTAAGAAGTGTGTGTGTGTGTGTGTGTGTGTGTGTTGACGGCCCCGTGTCTTCATTCCACAACCAAAAAAAGAAAGAACTAGACGCTAGATGCCCGAATCCTGATCTTTGTGTTTTATTTCCACAATACAATGTACTCGCTATTTTTGCATTCATGCATACTCACCAACACGACTCATTCTACTGACGGTCTGAGTTGCTTCTTGGTTCTAAATACATTTCTGTTTGTTTCTCCTCCCGTTGTTGGTCATGGTTTTGAGCTCTCAGGTAGCAGCTGGCGTCATCCGGGAGAGCAGGAAGCCTGTGATGAAAGCTGTCCAGGTTCTCTTTGATGTGAGCCCCTTCAGGTCGGGACTGGATCCTCTTGAGGGTCCTTCAGCAAAACCCTGCAGAGGGAAACAAAGAGAGAACACGTAGCAGCTTACAGAATAGGATGTTCATGAGATATGTTCCTACGACAGTAAGGACGTGTGCTGATCACATGTCAGTGTTTGTCAAGTCAAGTGAGGCGATGAGGAAGACTCACTCCATGTTCTGGTAGGAATGAAAAGAATGCGACTCACATGCGATTTCCTTCACAATTATCTCAATCCAACTGAACACCGGCGGCCCTGAAACACCGAGCGATAACGGCAATCCTGCAGGTTTATTTCATGTCTCGCTGTGGGAGACGGGTCCAATAAAACCCAGAGCACATAGCGCCAATGTGCCAATTACATAGCGCATCACACTGAACAGATTGTTAAGGAGACGGAGCTGGAGGAGTCAACAAGCTTCATCGTTTGGGAACGTGACCGGCTGTACCACATTCATTGTCAATCCATCCTATAGTTGTTGAGAAACCAACCCACACAGATCATACTGCAGTTCCCTAACACACTGCTGCACACAGAGACACACGGAGCAAGAAGAATCAGGAAGTCGTGGCGACTGATAGTTCAGTGTGTTTAGTGGTTTAACTTGTTTAGCACGTCCGCATGATGACGCACAGAGACAAATCTAAAGGAATGTGCAAAATAAATTCTGAAAGGCTGAAACGTCTCTCCAACAAAAGAGAACGGCAGCAAATCAAGACGACAAAGACAAAAGAGAACTGGGGAAAAGAAGCCAAAGAACATCACAACCCAGCCCAGATCGAGACCGGCACAGAAATACATAATGAATGAGGAGCCGGAGACAAAGTGGCTTTGATGCAGATGTTGAAAACCAGAAAGTGACGATCCAGCTCCATCCTGATCACATAATGCTTCTGTAGACTTTAACACACAGCTTTTACTTTCAGGATCTAATTCCATGATGGCAAATGTACAGTCATCTATAAAAACATACGTTCAACCGATCGGAGAAGAGGTGTTTGAGTAAGAACATAAGGAAGTATCTGGTTATTGTTCTACAGAGAGGCTTGGAAGCTGGAACTCTGTGTCCACAGAGCGCCACCGTCTCTTCAGAACTGTTCCCAAAGAGGAAAAGCAGTGCACCCAGCTACAAACCGCCGGTGACGTCACCGTAGGAAATGGTGAGTCTATCCTTTTTTATTTCTGATTCACGACAAAGACGGAAAAGCCCATTCAGAGCAGATTGGCCGGGCGGACACTGAATGTTGCTGGTGAGTGTTACCGTGTGCCGAGTCGCTCCTTGCTCTAGTGTCACGGCTGTCAGATTGAGCCGTGACAAAGCTCACCTACACAAAGCATGAAGCCGGTTTCCTCTGTTTGGGGCTCAAAGACAATGTAAAACAAGCAGATCATAAAATGCACAGGAGCAATGCTAGTCCACCACACAACGGTGGTGGGAGGGCTGATATGTTGTCAAGATACTGTTAAAAAAAAGAACATTTTGTTGGATGAAACGTTACCCAGCGGACGCTTTTCTGGCAGAAACAGGCGCTCTGTGGACACAGGCCCTTAGGAAGCAGCCATCTGTACGCTGTGAGTATTATAAGTAAATAATGTAACGGCACTCATTAAGAAGGAACTCTTAACTGTTATGAAACAGCCTCATTTTAATACCGATGCCACTCTAAGAGCTACATAATTAAACAAGACCATCAGCGAGACTATTGGGTGAGGACAGGCTTTGCAGCACGCAGGTTCACCAGCAGCGCCTTCAGCTCAGACTCCGGCGGGGCCACCGGCAGCGACCGGAGAACCGCGGACGGACCCAGATCCGGCTTACGGTGGGTGGTTTGACCCCCCCCCCCCCCAGAACGGCTCCTCCTCCGGCCAGGAGCAGAGCTTCGCCTCGCTGCTGGAGACCCAGGCTGTATTGCCGGGCCGCCTGGCGGGAAGGGAGGGGAAGGGAACCAGAGCCAGAACTGAACGGGGTAGACAGTCAGACCCTGCCATAAAGTTAGCGGTTATCTAAAGGGACTCTGGTGCTCTGCAACACAGAATCCTCACAACATGAAAGTTGCTCGTTGTAGCTTTAATCATTCCATTTAGATAAAAATCACGCGTTGACAAAGTGTACAAAATGTGGACAGTTGCTATAAATTCTTCATACGTATTCCTCACACACACACACACATCTGTTAGGCACATGTCACCCTGCATCACCAAACAGTTCCAGCCACGAGTCCATTTCAGTTCCTTCAAAAAATATATATATATTATATGTGACACGCTGAGTCGGCCTCCCGTGAATAGATGACGCTTATTAATGGGATTAGCAAACGGCCAATCCATTGATAATTCATTGCAAGTGTCAAAAGCAGCCATCCTCTCACTGTAACTGCATTGCAGCAGGACGTATGGACAGTCTGGGGAGAGGAGGATAGAGAGTAATCTCTCCTCCTCCTCCTCCTCCCTCCATCAGCCCTGCTCAGGGACGGATGGATGTAAGAGTCCAGAGAGAGGAGGTGTGGAGATGAATGGGACGTCTGCAGGGAGAGACAGAGAGGAAACGGACCGACTGAACCTGCAGGAGAAGCAGTGTGGAAGAGAGAAAACACCAACCCTGATGGGGGAGAAGTACTATTTACTCTCACACTGTAGAGAAGTTTTCTAACACTGTATAATGTCGGTGTTTGTCAGCCTGTCATCAGCTAGAACAAGGGTTATTTTACAACTACACCGCCACATCATCAGCGTAGCGCGTGTGTTTTACTGCTCAGACAACCCATTAATTTAACTTAGGAAGTCATTTGACAGCAATTAAATCATTCCAGTGATTTAAGAGAAGCTGCAGGGAGTGAAGTAGTGAGCTGGACTAACAAGCTCTAAGTAATTCATTACTACACATTTAAGTATTACATTAAAACCAGTCACGTCTCTCCGTCTCTGTAGAAAGTGAGAAGGAGGCACAACATTTAAATTACTCGTCTGTTTAACAGAGACGTTAAACAGAAACATTCATATCAGTGACTTATACAGCTGAATGAAGGACGCTTGGTGGACATTTTAGGTTTAGGCAACAAAAGTACTTCATTCACACGAACAGCAGTTTTGTGGCCCGACAACTCCCGAAGCAGACTTCTACCAACTCATTTTAAACTTATTAGTGTCAAAAACAAACGTAATCCTCGACTGCATATGTCTCCACTCATTCCCTGATTGTATTTTGTGCTTTTCAGCTTTTTGCTCTGAACTGACGAACCATCGAGACTTCACTACAATGGAGGTTTGGAAATATGTTTTAATGAACATATCTGCCACACTCTAAAAAGACCAACTTCAAATATGTCGTACGAACATCTTTTTTAAAGTTGAGTCAACAAATCCCTTTGAAAAAAGTTGAACTAACTCAAAATGTCAACTTTACTAATAAGGAGTTCAGTCCACTGAAACCTTTAAGTCGAGAAAACGTAGTATTGTGGTTTATAGAGGTAACTAAGGCCACTGGTAGATGTTAGTAAACATATATATATATATATATATATATATATATATATATATATATATATATATATATATATATATATATATATGCTACTTTAATTATATATTTTAAATAATAAAATAAAACATTATTTTTTTTTGCCTCTGTTTAAGATTTTTGACACCATTATGTTTAGATGCCTTATTGTTTCAGATTTAATTTGATTGACGTTTACTTTTTATACCTAAATCTTAATTGTGTAAGAATGTTCATGACCTGCTGAATATCTGTCTGTTGACAATGTTCAATAAAGAGAGAGAGAGAAAAAAGAAACCCGCCAACCGCCGTAAAACCAGAAGAAGAAGAAGAACAAGCAGAAGAAGAAGAAAAAGAGGGAAAAACCACTGCGCAACCCCAGTGCCTTCGGTTAGAGGTAACAGTGGTGTACCTCTGAGCCTCGCCTCACCTCTCGCCCCGTTCTTCATTCCTTCTGATCGAGGAGCTTTACTCAGTCAGACCTTGGCATGCCAGTTGTGTGATTGCTTAAAACGCTTGATTATGCAACAGAGTGGGTCAGCCGTTAACACAGTGGGTGTGATTTCACTCCCCGGCTTAAACTTAAGAAGTGGCTCCGCTGCCGTTGATGTGTGTGAGAATGACAGGCAAATGACTTTGTCCGTTGAGATAGAACAGAGCAAATGGACTGCACTTATTTAGAAAACAAAAAACAGACAGGAAAGAGAAAAGAGTCGCTGTGAAGACGTCAGCAAATCAAACCAAAGCTATCGGAAAAAATGGATAAAAAGAGAAAAGTGCCAGACACTACTGACAAGTCGACGGACAGAAGTGGAAAAACGAGTCATTGGAGGAATTGACCATAAGAGACGGACATTCTTCTACAGAGAGAAATGACGGTAAGATGGCGTGATAAACAGCAAGAACGGGACAGATGATTAAAACCTAGAGAGTGAGACAGCAGATGGATGATGAACGTGGAACAGGGGAACAGATAATAAAATAAAAGCCACAGATGGACGATAGAACAAAGTCAAAGAGATGGACAGGAGACACAAAGAGCAGAACGCTGAAGTCAGAAAAAGAAGCTTTGAGAGCAATGGACTGATAAATCAAATTGAAGTAAATGGACTGATAGATAGGAAGCAAACAGAATTAAAAAAAGAGAGACGATGGAGTTCATGCAGGTCAGAGGAGATGATGGAGGAGGTGCATGAGTAATGTGTCTTATTGTCCTCAAACATTAGCGCTCCTCATGTAGCCTCTCAGCAGACCCATCAGAGAGGTGGAGCTATAAGAGTACATGAAGCTTTTACCACTAATGAGGCCCAAACTGAAGCCTCCAGACTCTTCTGTCTTCTCCATTTTGTGAGTCATACCTCATTCAAATTCTGAAATACAGCATATACAGTTTCAAATGAACACTTTGTGATCTCAACAGCACATTATGTTTGACAGTTAATAAATAGCAAGCAAACACTGTTTCCCAAGGATTTAGTATTATGCACCAAATGGGTACAATAACTAACACCGTGTCTAAACAGCTGCATTATCTCTAGTGTCCAGCAGGGGGCGACTCCTCTGGTTGTATAGAAGTCTAGTCTAAAATGACTCTACTTCTCTCTTGATTTATTCCCTCAGTAAACATTGTAAACATGAGTTTATGGTCTCAATCTCTAGTTTACAGTCTTCTTCAATACAGCATGATGTTCATTTAGTACATTATGCTCCATTTAGAGTCAAACAGACCATAAAGAGGGGGATGATTTAGGGGTGGGGCTACACAGTGATTGACTCTGCGTCACTCCCGTTCACGGGTTGCAAAAAAAGAACGGTGATGGCTGAAATCAAACATGACAACAGCCAAAATGACGAAATAACAACGAATCAATGGTTGACGTCACAACGTCTACGTCCAGCTCTTACATACAGTCTATGTTCGGTCCTACGTCTGTTAGGGTGGACACAACAAATGCCCATGAGCAATGCTTGATTCCTGGCTGGCCGAGCTCTTTCCCCAGATGTCCTGCGTTACCTGTCTCTCTCCACTATCACTATCAAAAGAAAAAAGGCATAAAATGTCCAAAATATTATCTAAAAAACAAAAAAAACATGCAGAAGTTCATTTGTTCGGGACGGGCGACTGACATGCACTGCTGAAACAGCTCAATGTAAATACACGCCGCAAGGCTACACATGAATATTGTAGATTACATTGACTTTATCGTCCTCGGCACAGCAAATGTATATTCAACATACAAAACATAAAATACTTAACAGGGCGAACGGGCAGGTAGCACCAATAACTTCCATAAAGAATAAAATAGAATACATCTTATAAAGATAACAAGGGTTCCCTGATGCAGTCATTGCATTGGGAATGAAAGACCTCTTGGACATGTCTCCGGCGGGCCCTTGGGACCCCAAATCCACGGCCAGCCTGTAACAGCTCAAACTCTTTGATGTGACGTACCTGCAGTGATTTGTTCAGCCTTCCTGTGTACAGCGCTGTCAGACAAACTGAAAAGTTTGTCTTGTTTCTGTGACTTGGCGATCACCTTCCCTGCATTGTTAACAGTCTTGGAGAGCTTGTTTTTGCTCTTTGCACTCAAGTTGCCGCACCGTGCTGTGTGGTGAAATTATAAAATGCTTTCAGCCCCCCCCCAAAAAAGCCTTCTGTGCTCCACTTTAAGTGTGTGTTCGTTAATACAAAAGATCCTCAGCTTCCTGATTAAAAAATAAACGCTGATTGGTTCGCTTAAAAATGCTTTCTGAACTTTCATTAAATGTGAAACTAAATGTTCTCCAGACCACAGAACACTTTTTTAAAAAGTATTTAGGGGAGCATTTTCAAAACATTCTCATCACGAATAAGGAGACAGAAAAGACTTGGATTACGATGTTGCAGATAATTGATTTGAAGTATTAACGAACACGCCGATCTTCGTGTGGATCTCTGATATGAATGGTGACGACCAAAGAGAGCGAAGAACAAGACACTGAGAGGCGGCTGGGAGAGGAAGCGCTTATGAATGAGTGAAGGATGAAAGCATGAACTCAGTTTAACACATGACATGAGATGTTTCACAGGGTGTGAAGGGAGTGGAATGACATTTAACCTCATGAACGTGAAGAGACATGAAGAGACGATGTCCCCGTGAGGAGAGAAAAAGGGATTTCTAAAGATAATAAATTGAGAGAAGGAGCGAGCAAAAGCTTTCAACCTTATGAATGAGAGAAAATGGTGAAAGGTCATTCCGGAAAGAATGGAAGTGAATAGCTTTTAATCCCACGAGTGAAAAAGAGGAGCGAGACGAGACGAAGGCGTCTCTTTAGCCTCGTAAACGACAGATCAGGAAGAAGAAGGAAAGTCACGTGACCTCGTGAACGCGGTTCAGACGCCGTACAGCCAAAGTAAAGGCTGAAGCGTAACCCGGTTCAGGCCGTCCCACAGGAACGGTGACGGCCTCCTGTGGCATCATTACTGCAGGGAAAAACATCCTCACAACTCCAAACTTTCAACGTTGTATTGGCTCGGGCATATAGGAGTAATATTTGTCTTTTATGCTTTAAATAAATAATGATTGTCAGAGGACACACTGCTCACCGGCAGGGACAGACTGGGACTGAAACTCAGCCGGTGACTTTGAGAATCAGAACACAAGCAGCCAGGGAGGCCGAAGTGAGCCGGCTCTAGAACTAGAAGAGGAGTAGAAAGATCAGTGTGGGGGGGGGGGGCATACTGCCATACTTTCTTTATTAGTTGCTTACTGACTTGCTGTCATTGGTGGATTATTAGACAATGAGTCTCTGGACACAAACGAGGCGGCAACCACCAGTTCTGACAAGTGAAGCCGATGCTTCATGTGTTAAAGCTGCATTCTCTCTAGTGTGCAGCAGGGGGCGACTCCTCTGGTTGTATAGAAGTCTAGTCTAAAATGACTCTACTTCTCTCTTGATTTATTCCCTCACACATAGGGACTAGCTAACATTCATACAGCTACCGGAGCAACTTGGGGTTGAGTGTCTTGCCCAAGGACACATCGGCATGAACTAGCAGAGCCGGGGATCGAACCACCGATCCTCTGAGCGAAGGAGAGCCACAGTCGCCTCTATAATCCATGCCGCTAGTCTGTTCATACGGAAGATAGCTGGCCAACTACTTTTCTATGGCAACGGCGCACATAAAAATGGCCGCCACTCTGACCATGCGGCAGCAGAGGACTTCAGCTTTGTTTTCTTTCTCAGGAAATCTCACCTCATATAACCAACGCTGAGCTCAGTGTGGTGTACGGAAACAATTTAGTCATTTTGGCATCTCTGTCTGAAGGGTTTCACCTTCCAAACTGAAGCACCAAACAGCTGGAGAAGGTGACATTGACTGCAGGGGATCGGATGTGGAGGTGCCCTCTCCAGATCTCCGCCAAACTCAGTCCAGATGTGATCCGTTTGTGTTCAGCGAGCCAGAAGCCAGCAGAATATTACATCAGAGGTATATTTGATCAGATTTCTACAGCTTCAGTTTGATAAAAGACTTCCATGAAGGACGCTTTAGTGAGTCCTCGCTCCAACCCTGAAATAAGTGGACGGAGACATCCGGACATTTCCAGGTCCCCCCCGAGGAGCGAGGAGACGCGAGTTAAGGTAAATGAGGCTTAATAGACGAGCGCAGGATAGGACAATCAATCACCGACGAGCTGCTGTCCCTTACCTTTCATGATGACCAATTAAGAGTCAGAAACACAGCTGACCCACGGAGGCTGTGGCTGACGATGAGAGTCTGTGGTTTTACAGAGAGTAGGAATGTGTGGAGAGAGGTTTAAAGTGTTGTTTGATTCATTTTTAACGTTGCTGCACATATATTTACCATGATTATATCCAAAAGCAACTCAATAACATAAACACACTAATATATCCAGGCAGCAGTAGACCAGCAACGCCTGTAGTCTGCAAGGTCAAATGACTGTTTTTGTCAAAGGAGTCCGGAGGCTTCAGTTCCCCGTCAGAGAGGAAGCGAAGCTCCTCCCACCGGAGCTCCAACTGCAGGTCGAAAGGCGGCAAAGGAGCCGGATCTGGGACTGTCCGCGGTGGACCGGTCGCTGCCAAAGGAGTCTCTGGTGAAGCTGCATGATTTCATCTGATTTAGAACAGAATACAACCTGGCGGCAGCGATGACAAACATAAAAAATAACTTTATAGAAATAGCCAACTGTCTCGCTGATGGTCTCGTTTACTCACGTAGGTCATATAGAGGCATTAGTTATACATGGAGACTGTTTCATAACCAGTCAAACGTTCCTCACAACGACTTTAAATATAGTAAATACAGTATATTAAATGTTTTTCTGAATTATCTGACAAACCACACAACATTCTTTAAACAGACTTGATTTTGACAGTAAAATGTCTGTTCCACTTCCCAATGTCTACATGTTGCTGACATGTCCAACAAACCTCCAGCCCGGCTTTGGGTGTTATGGTAACAGTGGCTTCACACACACACACACACACACACACACACACACACACACACACACACACACACACACAGACACACACACACACACACACACACACACACACACAGGAGGGAGAGTGAGCCAGCAGCGATTAGCAGAACAGAGGTTTTTACTCAGCGGGGGAAGCAAAACTCGTTTAGCAATCACATTACTCCGCATAATGCTCCATTAATGACATGCTAATCATATGCAAATAAGATGCTAATTGAGCAGGATTCAATTCCGACCAACAGATGGTTCCTGTACTGCTATAATGGGGCCTCTGATGGCTATGAGAGCACCGTGTGTGTGTGTGTGTGTGTGTGTGTGTGTGTGTGTGTGTGTGTGTGTGTGTGTGTGTGTGTATGTGTGTGTGTGTGTGGGGGCAGGTATATCTGTATATCTGTGTGTCTCCGTCTACAAACAGGACAGACAAGAGAGAGAGGCAGGAAATAAATGGGAACATGTGAAGGGTGGAGACAGGTGGAGGAAACAAAAAGATTAGAGATGTGACAGAAACGTTGTGGAAGAAAAGCAGAAGAGAAACCATCGAACTGTGAGAAGAAATAAAATACAGGTATGATACAGGTTGACAGCAGACCACCTCGAGGTGTCACTCAGAGAGAACCAGGACATTCTGATGTAGCATTTCAAAATAAAAGCCCTTGGTGTCCGGCTGCACGGGGTGTACACAGAAAAAAATAATATTTCCTTCACAGTCCCTTCCTCTGGTTTATGATGGAAACACTAAAGCTGATATAACACCCATCAGGCTCGCATTGACTCCGTGTTTAGCTCTAATTAGCATATGTTAGCATCCTAAAGATCACGCTCCTATTCTGCTACACTGCTTTATTTATGTATGATGTATACATGACGTCTCACAAACACGTTTCTAATGGTAGTCTGCGGGACAACAGTCAAAAACAGTTCACTGAGTGTAATTGAGAATTCAGAATGCATTCAAGTAAAACATCTCCTGTCAGTAGATGAGATCTCCTGCAGCTGTGGACTAAACCCCCTGAGGACCACAGCTCAACGTACTTCAGGACAGTACAAACTGTTTGCACTCGTCTCAGAGTTAACATATCTCATTTATGGTCCTTCTTCTGTAGAATCCACCCACACGTTCTCGGGTATCGACCTTCCGTTGGCTCTGCTGCCTTCACATTATAATCTTCCACCGCTCGCTATCTGAAAACACAACTGCTGACAATCCTCAAATTAAAAGCCGTATGAGAACATTCTTCCTGGCGTTTGGCCTTTGGGCCGCGTTTCTCCATGAGAATGAAGTCAGTCGCTGAAGCATTGAAGAGATGGAGATGGAAACTTACGGGGGCTGGAGCCGATCCCAGCTGACATGGGGTGAAGGTACCAGACAGGGTACCAGAGCATCGCAGGGCTGATATACAGAGTCACACTCACATCCTCACACCCTAAGGGCAATTCAGAGTTATCAACTAACCTAAGCTGCATGTCTGTGGACTGTGGGCGGAAGCCGGAGTACCCGGAGAGAACCCACGCTGCCTCGGGGGGAGAACATGCAAACAGAAGTCTCGTACAGCCCGGGAATCGAACCCGGGCCCCTTCTTGCTGTGAGATATATTGATATTTAATGAATTACATATTTGGTTTGTACTGGATAGCTGCAGCTTAATGCATCTTTCAACGGTTTACTGTAGAAATGAATGTGAACGTTCAGCTCAGTCTCCTGATTGTCTGACTGCTGTTCTGTTTCCTCTGGACAGTAATACGTTTGTATGAAAACACAAATACTCTTTCTTCGGTCCCTGCTGCAGGGGAACCGTTGCCTAATTGCATCACATTACATTACCGTTCATCTGGAGTCGTGTTTCTCTCCACCTTCACTCTGCTTTCACGTTATTCTGTTCTCTGTGACCTCCTGGGGGAAATATCTGACTCGTGCTCCACGACGTTCACCAGCTAGTGAGTCTGTTTGCTTTACAGCAGGAAACAATCCTACGCAACCACCACTGGACTCTAGTTCAACACATAGTATAATGGCAATAGTGTTAGTGAAGCCTCATCTTCATCTTCCTCCGTGCAGAAAGTCCAAGTTTGAATGAAATGAATAAACATGTTATAGAGTGTTTACTCGCTGAATTAATGTTGCACCACTAGGTCCCCACTGAGAGTCAAACCGGGGATGTTGCAGTTATGAAGAGCATTATCAGAGATGAAGCAGAAGCAGGTATCAAAATGAGTTTCCGTAAGCCTTCATCACACCTTCTCTTCTTCAATACTCCAGCTGTTCCACCTTATCTATGTGTGTGAATGTTGTTGAAGTCTTTGCATAAAAACAGCAGCCTGGTTCCAGACTGATTCTCCGCCCACAACAATAGTTCTGCAGTTGATGAGCAACCATCAACCATCAATCAGAGCTTAGATGAAGTGGACGCAACTGAGCAGGTGGTTGTAACTCAATTAACAAATGACATGAAAGGACTGTAAATCAAGAAATGTATACAGCGCTTTCTTACCTGCTGCTAATGTTATGCATGAAGAGAAAACACATAAAATGTTCTGTAACATCTTCTGTTGACTGAAAAGGATGACATCAAATGTGCTGACATGAACGTAATGAATGAAGTAAAGAATGGTAAACCAGTCAGATAATCCGGCTATAAAAGCAGTGGAAGGAGAGCTGCTAGTGGAAGAGAAGGTCTGTTCATACAGAGGAGCAGGAAGAGGCAGCAGCAGCGTACAGTACCGTACCGTACCGTAGTAAACGTGGCAGGAGAAGCAGTACTGCTGCTGTTGTGGTCGTAGTATTAGTAACAGTGTTAGTAGCGGTACTATGAGCTCTCGAGTGCTATCATGTGTGAAGTGTGTGTGTGTGTGTGTGTGTGTGTGTGTGTGTGTGTGAAGAGAGGACCTGCTGGTTTGCATGAGTCTCTCTTCACTGGTTTGCTGCTGAATAATTGCTGATCTCTGCTTCTCATTAATGCAGAAGCTCTGTGGGTCTCATGCAATATGTCTCACACACACACACACACACACACACACACACACACACACACACACACACACACACACACACACACACACGTTTGTAATTCTCTACTTCTTCGCTGACAAAACACATTTCTTATCCACTTTCCAATAAATGTCATCAATACCCCTCAAAAAACCAACCGCCCCGCCCGGCTGTGCTCCTCCCTCGTTCCTCTCGTTCCTCACGTTCCTCTCGTTCCTCTCGTTCCTCACGTTCCTCACGTTCCTCTCGTTCCTCTCGTTCCTCACGTTCCTCCCGTTCCTCCCGTTCCTCACGTTCCTCTCGTTCCTCTCGTTCCTGTCGTTCCTCCCGTTCCTCCAGTTCCTCCCGTTCCTCCCGTTCCTCCCGTTCCTCACGTTCCTCACGTTCCTCCCGTTCCTCACGTTCCTCCCGTTCCTCTCGTTCCTGTCGTTCCTCCCGTTCCTGTCGTTCCTCCCGTTCCTGTCGTTCCTCACGTTCCTGTCGTTCCTCACGTTCCTCATGTGTTTCTGTTCGTCATCAGTTCGTTCTCTCTCTGTCTGTTTGTGGTCGTCTGGGCGTGGCTCTCCACTGATGAACCTCTTCACCAGATTGTTCACAAAGACAAAGAAAAAGAAAAGCTTTTGGGTCCAAAGGCGTTAACTGAGCACATCTCACACTTAAAACTTCAATCGGTCCTCACAAAGCTAGAAATACGAGTGCAGACAACATCGCCCACATTTAATACAAACAGTCCCCCTGACATGCCCTGCATATCATCACAAGTATAGAAGAAGAGGCACCACACACACACACACACTCACACACACACACACACACACACACACACACTTCTCTCTGCTCGGTGAGGTTATTGATGACAGGTTCAGTAATTTGTCTTTTAAATGAGACACAAAAATATCTCTTTACTCTGAGGACGCTCACATGCAATTAAGGCCAGTTCATTAATGATGTGTTGAGGCGCAGAGAGAGTTCTTCTCCCTCAGAGGAACGACTACAGCTGGACCAATCACAGTCTGAGGACACGCTGCTCAGACCCAGTAGAGGAAGATGAGAGGATGAACAAAGGAATCTATCTTATTACAAGTCATACAGAGTCATTAATGATCTGTTAGTTTTACTTCACAACAACGTAACGAAAACAACTCAATAACCCAAATAAATGAACTGCAAGTCATTTAAAAAGTAATCTGATTACTAAATTAAATTAGATTTTGATTTAACCCCTTCAGAGAACAATGTCGTTATTTTGTTATTTTCAGGTACAAATACTAGAACCACTCTAATAAATGATTGGCCTACTAACTCAAAAACAAACACCGACAGAACCAACAGAACCAACAGAACCAACAGAACCAACAGCACCAACAGCACCGAGCCAAATCTGAGGTACTGAGGTGAGACAGCCAACAAACGAAACAAGAAGCGTCCAAAGTAACGAGCTAAACTGAATTCACACTGAACGTGTTTAAGATGTACGACGAAAACAAGGACAAATCAGACCGGACGACGGTTGTAGAGACCTGTCAATCAGCGTGTAGCCCCGCCCCTACATCATCCCCTTTTTATGGTCTGTTTGACTCTAAATGGAGCATAATGTACTAAATGAACATCATGCTGTATTGAAGAAGACTGTAAACTAGAGACTGAGACCATAAACTCATGTTTACAATGTTTACTGAGGGAATAAATCAAGAGAGAAGTAGAGTCATTTTAGACTAGACTTCTATACAACCAGAGGAGTCGCCCCCTGATGGACACTAGAGAGAATGCAGCTCTAACACACAAAGCTTTGACTTCACACATCATGACTGGAGATGGTTCAGCCATAACTGATGAATTATAAATCTTTAAATTATTAAGATCAGCCACCAACCAGTAGAACTACTAAGAAATGATAATTAACACCATTAAAATATTAATTAAAACTAATAGTTATAAATAAGACATGTTAGTGAAACCAATAAAAGAAGTGAGAATGTAAGATCCTGTATGTTTTCAGTCAATATGAGCATGTTGTTGATCTCCAGTGTGGTTGTGAAGGTAAGTCAGTCGCTACTGGTCAAGGCCACGCTCAGCATTGAACAGACTAGAGTGGTTTGAGCGGTCGGTCTTCCTTCTCCCTCGTTAACAGAACCGGTCTTTACTAATGACTCCTGGACCTTTTGCCCTCGTGTGAAATGAGAGTTCTGGTTACCAAGCAGCCGATCAGCACACATTCGAGCTCCGGGACTCAAAGCGATCACGAGATGCTGAAAGACAGCAGCCTCCACATGTAATAGCTGACCTCTCTTGACTCGCTTGTTGGAGCTGTTAGACTGCATTATGAAAACATGAGAACGTGTTCAGTGTTTCAAACTAACCTTCAGCAAACTGTTTCACATTCATTGCGGTTTATCGTGAAGGAGACCAGCTGAAGTTGCTCTCAATAGACCGACGACAACATCGGTAGACCTGAGTTTAAGAAGTTGGGTTTAGTTGACGGAGATGTGTTTGTCTCACCAGGGCGTCATTTATTAATGACCAAGATTTAAATAAGAGATGAGGTCATCCACCAAAGAAGGCTGTGAGGGAAAATCAAGTTCAGTCAATCAAGCTCTGGAAGGCATCGACTCTCGATCGACAGCAGGAGATGTTATTAGCACGAGTATAGTTCAACCTGCATCAAGCAAACACCATGAGTGAAGACGTAGGACGAGTGAGAAAGCATTTTTAAACGTCCGGGAAACAATCTCCAAATTCAAGAGATGATGGGTAGAAGGAGACAGTAACATATGGAGTAATACTCCTGTTCAGCTGTTTCTATTCATGAAGGATGACACGTTACCAAGACTCCGTCCAATCGTTGAGCTCATGTTGAGTCACAGGGTGTTGGTTTACAAGCACCACTTCTTTTGGAATTAAGGTTTGTAACAGAAAAGTTAACTCTTTCTCTAAACCCAACAATGAACAGGGAAGGGATGTGGCAACACATCGACAAGCAAAGAGGACACACAAACACAGAGGACACACAAACACAGGTCCAGCCTGTGTGGAGAGCAGGACAGCCGGCCTGCTGGAGGTGACTGGGTTGACAATGAGCAGACTCGGTGATTCTTCCTCCTCTTCAAGGCTGACTGAGGGACTCTGTGAATACGTGTCCTTTGTCTGCAGAGGAGGCGTGTTTGGTTTGTCTTCAAGGACGGCCGAGACCGGAGTCATAAACAAACACAGGAAGCTTTTCTTTCTCTGACTTGAATGGTGAGGGACACATTAACAGGACCGGCGAGAGAAGCAGGGTTTAGTTTAATGATGAGCTGCAAGCCGCTGAGCATTCCTCTTCACACTGAGGTCTGCAGATATCCATGCTGCTAGAACACATTTACAAAGATGCAATTTACAATGTCAATGCTAGGACTCGCTTGATGGACATTTGTTGAAAAGAAGCTATTTTGATAAGTGATGCATTATGTTTTTATTACTAACATAGAGAACCGTTAGATATGGACTTCAGATGAGAACTTCAGGAACAGCTGCATGTCATTTTTTCACAGCTTTGTTAATCTTCCCTGCTCTTGATTCTGCTCAGACGCTACATTATGTTTCCTAATAAGGCTCTTAATTAACAAATAGAAACACAGAGAGGATCAGACTGAATCCAGTAGACAGTGGGCAGTTCATTTATGAAAGATAAATATGAAATATGACTCCACAGGTGTAACTGACTTAAAACACACATACCTTTTACTGCACAGAGGAAGCATAGCGACCAAGACAAACACAATTCAATCTAAAGTAAGCAGAGGCAGACCGTCTGAACGTCAGCGTCAGTGTTTGACCTTTGATCTCCAGTGAACCTGCTGACTACGTCCAGATGTCCCCAACCAACACGTTACTGTTTGAGATGTTCTGGTAACAGAACACGACAACCGACACACCAACACAGTGTGTCTAACTGGGTCCAAACAGTGGAATAGTGCTCCTGGTACAGCGAGGCACAAAGTCCTCATTATGCACTTTAATAACCGGATGATGTTCTGGTGAAGTCGTCCCCGGAGAGACTCCTTCACAAAAGTCCCAAAAGTCCCAAAAGCACCAGAATCTGTCTGAAGTTGTCAACCGCAGACAGACAAACGCAAGAAACAATTAAACACAATGAATCTATTTCAGGAACATCTTCATCAGTTGTCATTATTTAAAGAGCAAAATGAATTCAGCTTCTAAAAATAGAACGTTCTCTCTGAGAGAAGAAACATGGTGGTGATGAAGGAGTTCTTCACTCATGGGATACTTTTTATTACACTGCATTAACACAACCGTCAACTCAACCTTCATCCATTAACAATTCTGCTTTCTCATGATAATAAATGGTTGAGACACCGTCCACCCTAACTTCCTGCCTGAGGTGGACATAAATGGACTTTTTAACATATCGCCTAAACCTTTCTAATAAAATGTAAGCTGTGAGACACTGGACACACAAAAGACGACGCAGTTTCATTCTACAGAAACTTAACTTTAGGAAACCAGGCCGGCTAAACGGACGGTCCTGAAAGCTTGGTGACGTAGAGTGACTGACGGGGTTGAGCGGTGCCACAGATTTGTCAGATATAAAACCTTTCTCCACTTTAGACTCACTCATTCTCTTTGTTCTCACAGAAAAACAATTATACACAAACAAAGTGATCATCAAACCTCAAACCAATCACAAAGTACGACAGAGTGTCAAGGTGCTGTCTGTTCTTTGTAAAACAAAGGGAGCTGCTGGTTTGATGGGCTCCAGACGCCGCTGGTGTGAGTGTGTGTGTGTGTGTGTGTGTGTGTGTGTGTGTGTGTGTGTGTGA
>NW_027176979.1:637500-665000 GCF_023349555.1 Cebidichthys violaceus | reverse complement strand
TCCTGCCAACTGGAAAAGCGAAGCAAACGGGAAGAAATTGGTTTGATATGAAGATTCCTTGATATTCCTCACTGTAGAACAACATGGTTGTCGTTAGGTTGTTCTTAAGTTGACTTGTTCTTGGATGTAAATAAGAAATAAGCAGAATATTTACCGTTCTCTAGTGTAGTCCACACATACTGATAAATCTCTTTCCTTCTTGCCACTCCTCCGTCCTCTTTCCCTCCCTCGTCTGCTTGTTTCCTCGTCTCCTCTCTGTACCGCCACAGCCTCCGGTTTGATCTTCCCTCCCAGGAGAAGCTAGAAGCAGCGAGCTCCATTCATAATGTATACGAGCTCCAACACCAAAACACATTCTTCATACGGTGTGTTGCTGCGAGAGGAAGAGAAATGCTGCACAGTAAACTGACTCAGTTCTAAATACAAACTCAGCATCCAGGACCAGAACCAGGGATCCACAAGTGAACAGAAAACATAGATATTCTGCGATGAGGAAGTTTTTTTTTTAGGGGGGGGGGACTTTCAGACTTTTCTCACTGTGAATAAATTATAATGAATCACTAGAAGCTGCAAATATGTTCACTGAGGTAATACATCTGGAGAGAAGAAGGGTTATATCTCATAGACTTCTTTACATCAGACATTTCTCAGGTGTTGCCTCCTACTGGCAGTTAGAAAGAATGCAAGTTTAAGGAACTTCCTTCTGAAGACTCGTAAAACTTTCTCAATTCCAACCCTTGAAACGTCTTGAAGACCCAGAGGAACTATCAAGGATTATGGTAACTTCTACAAGGACAACCAGAACTTCTAGGTCCAAGAGCTATTGGAACATCTTTAAGAACATCAGGACCCTTCTGAAAGAGCTCATGGTAGCGCAGGCTCAGAGCACTATAGCCTAGACACAGACCCTTGCTTTCAAGACCCCAGCTCCTCAAGGACCCACATATATCTTTCAAAGACTTGTGAAACTCTCAGTTTCAACCCTTGAAACATCTTGAAAACCCTGAGGAACTATCAAGGATTATGGTAACCTCAACAAGGACCACCAGTTACAAGAACTATTGGGACATCCTTAAGAACATCAAGAACTCTCTCAAAGAGTTAGGGGGGCTCAGAGTACTGTGACCTAGTTGCAGACCCTTGACATGTTCAAAAATAAATCTTTGGTACTTTCCAACCAAGAAGCTGTCATGAGAACCTCTCGAGAGAATCAGAAACCCTTTAAGAACACAACAAACTCTCTCGGAAACTCCCAGAACCTTCATAAGAGACCCCCCTATGACTACTTAAACTCTCTTCAGGGACATGGGACACCTCCCAAAGAAGCCGGTGTCCGCTTTAGTTTCTACTAGAATCTCTCCAAGAACCCCTTGTACAACGTTCAAACCTAATATGACTATTTTACACTAATAAACTGCATGCTTGAAACGTGGTTTATTGTTGGTTACTCAGAGGATTTATAGGTACGATATAGGCTTATACATAGAAATGTGTAATGTGGTACACAACTTAAAGTCAAACTGGGCAGGTCTTTCTTGAGGGGCACTGGAAACCTTAGATTCCCTGAAGAAGCCTGGGCCTTCTTCAATGATTAGAACCCCCTTGAATCCCCAATAAATCCTCAGGAACCCTTTAGTGCCCCTCGGGGACTGCTGTCACCTTGCCAATCGCATCTTGAAGAGCCCCTGGCACATCTTTGGTGTGAAACTTCCTCAAGGACCTCTGGGACATCTTTAACGATCCCTGTTTTGTGAACAACTGCTTTGTGGCAACACATGTCTTTGTGAGTGTGTGCGCACACCGCCAGCTCTGCTGCTATATTAAACCTCCAGCGTGCTGATCTGTGCACAGCTGCAGCCTCACCGAGCCCCTGTAGCTTCAGGGCAGCTACCTAACAGCAGGCTGCCGAGGATTAGCCCGCTTACACATTTGAAGGAACGCCTCTTGTATTTTCCAGCATGCCGACACACGCCACCGCAGCACGCTGGTGTCGTGCAGGGAATGCTGCGTGTGCATTCAGGAGGGTATTTAGCATGTTACATTGAATATGCATGTGGCATTAGCATCACAGTGTTCTCTCGTGGATGTGTACTTAAGTCAGAGCAGGGAGGAAGGAATGCATAAGCCGCATATCCACCCAACAAGATGGCTTCTTCAAGGGAAGGTGTCTTTTCATACCTTTAGTTATGCTGGTTTGGTGCATTTAATTCACTGATTTCATGCATTCTTTCACGGGATTTAACTCTGAGCGTTTAAAGTTATTATCCTTGCAAAGCCAGCCTCACTCTCACGCTCACTTTTCTTTTTCTTTTTTTATGGTCAAGTTGCAGTTTGAAAAATAAATGTTGACGAATCATTTGAGCGAAGAGGCAAGAAGCTCGGCCAATTACACAACTTTGGAAATTTTTTAGATGACACTCATTGGCTATAAAACGCCTCAGTCCAGATAGACCGACAAAAACAAAAATAAAGAAACAGCCAGGTCTGGGATTTTATCACGTTAGCGGAAAGGACACTTGGTCTTTGGTGTGGTTGATTTCTTGACGCCTCAAAGGACAAATGTCAGGGCAGCAATGGCTATGGATTCAAACAAAGTCCACAGTCCAAGAGAAAAGAAGGAGACGCTCTTCAGGACGCTTCTGGGACATTTTGCGACACGTCTGGTGGAATCACAAGCAACGTTTAGAGTTGCAGCTATCGGCTCCGGTAGCTAAAACGTGGCGTCATAAATAGACCCTTTTTTTGTTTGTTAGCAGGTTAGCATCATGGTGGATCATATGGTTAATCCTTCTGTATTCATACGTTTGTTTTAGATTTATAACAGAAAATGTGATTCTGCCTCCATCAGTTGTTTATTGTAAGCATTAATATGCGCCATCACGCGCATATCCAGTATGCATTCTACAGAACATAAAGGACTGTTGAACAGTGTGATTGTACAGTTTGTTGCCATAGAAAAGCCACTAATCCTTCTTACAAGACGTGCAGAAGAAGTAGGAGAACACTCACGGCATGACAGAAGTGATTCTGTGTTACTTCTGTAACTCGACGCTCGCGTCCCGAAGGTTTAAATGTGGCGACCCGTTGTTTAACCGCCGTGTCTTTGGCGAGGTTTCAGTTCGGAGTGTAGATTTGCTCTCAGACTCTATTGTTAATTAAATACAGCTGCATTTCTTTTTTTTTCGTGTTTACACAAGCGTTTAATGAAATTATTTTCAGACTGAAAATTCATATAAAATTCATGTTCAGCTGCTGCACACTGCCACGTACCGTCAGAACCCTCAGCCGCTGGAATACAAAAGACGAGCAAATGTCCACAGAAACACAGAGTGTGTGTGTGTGTGTGTGTGTGTGTGTGTGTGTGTGTGTGTGTGTGTGTGTGTGTGTGTGAATTAAGTGCTGAACAGAGTCCAGATAATGTTCCAGCAGCCCATTGCGAGGATTAAAACAGAAAGTAAATCAACAACAGTTGGTGTTTTAATTAACAGCGAATGGCTGTTTAAAGAGGGAGAGAGGGAGTTTACATAAAACTTTAAATAAAATAGGAGAGTCACTTTATTGTCCATGTTTGTCAATTACATGTATTAATAGTATAGTAAAAACTAATTTATCAAAGCAATGAAGTGAATAACTTCTCTCTCTAGCATTGTGAAACCCTCCCAGATGGAGTGAATGTCGACGGTGCCACCGGTCCAGTCCAACCCGTTACTTGAAAATACAAGTTTCATGTTGTGAAACAATATAGACAACAGGAAGCAGGAATCTTTCTGCACCCTGGCGATCTCACTCCAGCCAGCTGCCACCTTAATTGGGTTTTTCAAATGAGGTGGCAGTCGGCCACGGAAGACAGAGTTGAGAGACGATGCATCATCGTCAGATGATAGCCGGTGGGATGCGTGGATTGAATTTTGTCTAATGCAATCCCGCCTCATTTCGTTTCAACACGGACTGTTTACCTGCCTTCAAACCAAAGCCTTCTTGAACGTGATTGGTCAATACTACTCCGAACACAAACGGAAACCTTCCGATCGACAAATCCTTTCCCAAATGCAGAATCTCGTCATGGTAACTGGTTGGTAGCAAATAGCGTAGTCGGAGGTTAAGCCCTCCTGGGAACCCTCAAGTAAAAATGGAATGCATTAAACATGTAGAAAACCTCCCCAACCTGTTTCCATACAGTTGGAAGGACACTTTTGTCCGTGCAGAAGGACCCAGAGACAGACTTTCAAGATCAGGAAATTCAGAAGCGATGGCATCAAAAGTATTATGTTGCATTCCGTAAATGTTGAACTAAAAAAGACAAACTAAATGCAGGATCAGTCGTCCTCCTATATGACTCATAAATCCAGATGAACCGTTAAACCGGTGTTTGTGACACCAGCATCTGTTGGATCAGTCTGGTATGATCCTGGCGTAAGGGTCTCTCTCTCTCCCAAGGTCTTGTTCTATTTTGGATCTTTTCCCGTTGTGCCTCACCTCCTCCCTCACTATTTTCTTTGCTCTGCCCAGCACCTGATCAGCAACCTGCCTGCACACCTGTTTTCAATAGTTCATCAGTCCTCAGTGGGTCCCGGTTTCCTCTGTTTGGTTAGCAGGTTGTCAGTGTTGCCTTCTGCCTTTCTGTCGAGCCGTTTACCTGCTTCTCAGTTCCTATTTCTCCTGCTTTCGATTTTGTTGATTTGTTTGTTTGTACCTGTTGTGACTCCATCAGTTAAACTCTGATTCATTGTCTTTAACTCGACCTGCTCTGGGATGGATTTTGTATGACATGTCGTTATGTTACACACAGATACTGTCGCACATTCACACATTGAGCTTTTTGTCACATTACGACGGATGACCCGGATCCATAGCAGCTCACAGCTTCCTGGATGGACACAGCGAGAGACGGGAGGGCAGACGCTGCCGCCAGAGGAGCGGCTGACTGAGTTAACTCTGAGCGGCAAGTCGCTAAAAAGGTTCTGAAGAGTCCGGGGCTGTAGTCTCGGTCGCCCTGCCCGTTCTGCCTTCAGGGAGCTGTTTGTGCTTGGCTCTGACTTTCTCCGTGGCTCCATTGTATTTGGTCTTGTCCAGTTTGGCACTGTTTGGATGTTTTGGGGTTTAATGGAGGCTCTGGACCCAATGGGGGAGAGGTTCAAAGACGTGATTGGGCCAGCCCAGTGTCCTTTAAAAAACCCACAATGGGCCGATCTAGGCTACCTGTTCTATTTTTCAAAAAGCCGGCATGCCAGATGGCCGGTCCACCTTTGGCTCTGTCCGTGATTCTGCTTTCCACACTTTGCTTATCAGAAATGTGACAGAAAATGGATGATATTCCTCAGAAAGGCAGTGGTAATTATCACTCAAGTAGTCCAGTAACTTAACATTGTTATGAGCAGATGCTGATTTATTATTGTTTGTATTTGGAGTACTACAAAAAGATTTATTACAAATAAAATGTCTTCAACTGGTCCATTAAAAACCACCTGCAGTATTACAGAAATAAACAGGATGTTACCGGATCAGCCGAGACTTTTTTAAAAGCAGAAGTTTCATAAATGTTGAAATCCATTAGGGTGGTTCTGACCTTAATAACTGAATTCACAGTGCACCATGAACAGGATTATATTGGTCGTATATGAAATAAGATGTGGTTGGTGACCTGTTGTATATTCATCGCACCCAAAGAAAAACGTATTGTGTTTGTAGAACTTTGCAAACGTAGAACGTGCAGATCTGCTACACTTCCTTAAGTCCCTGTTTGGTTCCTGTGTGAATGTGGCTGAACTCTCATCAAATCAGGGGTTGCACTTACAACCCAAGTCCCCCCCCCCCCCCCCCCCCATCTATTTAAGCGTCGGTAACACTTTTAGGCTGTGGCCGTGGGGATTGTAGGAAATGCTGAGAAGAAGAAGAAAAAAATGTAGCGGCGAAGAATTGAAACAAAATCAACTTTTGGAGAAACGCAACCCGACGTCGCGCTGCAGTGGCCAATCACGTCACCCGGCTACCAACGGGCCCATTCAAGTCACATGAGGCAATCACATGAGAGTCACTCAACCGGCCCATTTCAGTGACTCTCTCTCATCGCCACACAACACGGCGCCGCTACGCCTGATTTGGTGTGAATGCAGCCGAAGGGATTCAGTGCTGAAAGTGCGTGAGTTTATGAGTACATGATGTGTGTGTGTGTGTGTGTGTGTGAGCCAGGTGATGTGTGTGTGTGTGTGCTGGTCTCAGCTATTCTGCAGAGCAGGGATTGGAGCTGTACAATAGCTGACAGTGGTGTGAACCTCGTTAATTACCCCCCTGTCTTTGATCTCCACCTAACGAGGTGTTAACGAGCCCAGGCGAGCTCAGGAGGACTTCTAATCATTCCATGGGAAAAGTGTGTGTGTGTGTGTGTGTGTGTGTGTGTGTGTGTGTGTGTGTGTGTGGAGGTTGGGACTACATAGAAAGGTACTGGGAGGGTTCAAGTGAGAATACCAGAGTGATTTACCGTTGCTCTGTTTTGACGGAGAACTGTTCTACAAATGTTTGAAGGAAGTTTTGCTTTTTGTTTGCTTTTTGTTTGACCCCTTCACATCCACATGTCTGTCCCCCCCATGGGTTTTTTCAGAGTTTTCACTGCATCATCAGCTTTATTTCGCAGCGTCTCTTAACGACGTGGATGGGTTTACATCGTTGTTACTTGAAAGTGACGATATATTGGTCGGTGTGGGGCGTGACAAGTCGCCTGCATTTGACGCCTTCAGAGGGAGAATAGGCTGGTAGTACAGTGTGTGTGTGTGTGTGTGTGTGTGTGTGTGTGTGTGTGTGTGTGTGTGTGTTTGTGTCTAATGAAGACAGTGATTGAGTGCAACACCTGGGTGGAGGGGGTGAGAGACAGAGAGACAGAGAGAGAGAGAGAGAGAGAGAGAGAGAGAGAGAGAGAGACAGAGAGACAGAGAGAGAGAGAGAGAGAGAGAGAGAGAGAGAGACAGAGAGACAGAGAGAGAGAGAGAGAGAAAGAGAGAGAGAGACAATGAAGTAAATTGTTCAGCAGCGTTGTGCTACAGTAGCCTCTGACAGAGAGACAGAGAGAGACAGAGAGACAGAGAGAGACAGAGAGACAGAGAGAGAGAGAGAGAGAGAGAGACAGAGAGAGACAGAGAGACAGAGGGAGAGAGAGACAGAGAGAGAGAGAGAGAGACAGAGAGAGAGAGAGAGAGAGAGAGACAGAGAGAGAGAGAGAGAGAGAGAGAGAGAGAGAGAGACAATGAAGTAAATTGTTCAGCAGCGTTGTGCTACAGTAGCCTCTGACCTTTAACTTCACCCCATCATTTGCTGTTGGCAGGACACACGCAAAAACACACACACACACACACACACACACACACACACATACACACACACACACAGTTGTGTTTTCATGACTTTTGGAGACATTACATTGACTTACATTCATAATCTTGAGATTTACCCTAGCCAATACCAGCCTGATCCTAATCCTAGTCCAAACCTAAATTTAAACCAAATCTTACTGTAAAATGTAATGATTTACGTTATGAGACCATCATTTTGTCCCCACAATGTGACTATGTAACCAGATTTATGTCCCTACAAGACTGGAAAACACACCTACACACACACACACACACACACACACACACACACACACACACACACACACACACACACACACGTCCAAGGTCGACGTGTCCGTTCCAGCTGCATACCAGTTAAAGCCCGTAGATTAAGGACACTTTATCCTTTGGGACGTTCAATCACAGTTCAGTGTTCAACGATCACAAGTGGAAGTGAATTCATAGAAGCTAAATAACTGAGTGCAACTCAAGTATTAGCAGACAGTCAACAGGGTTCCTCTGTCTTTAAAGAAACAAGTCATGAACATGTACACACAATATTTAGTATTTAAAAAAAAACAAAAGTAGTACATTTTGAATATTAAATGAGAAACCAAAAGTTTCCCTCTAAACGTGACTCACGATGCAGTCTCATCGTGTGGGAACGTCTTTACTAGACGACAGCGCTGCAATAATAGCATCCAGCTTAACATGAATGAATGTGAGTGAATCAGTGAGTGTGTTCATCTGTGGTGAGGAGGTGAATCCATTTAGCAGCTTTGGAGAGCAGGAGGACGGACCGAGCCGTTGATCTTTGGTCCGAAACTTTCAACATTGAAACGGAGACTCTCTTGTTTTGGCAGTGATGCTGCAGCGCGGGAGATGCCTGTGGTGATTTGTTCGACGAGAGCAGATCTGGCCTAGATTTAGTTCTACATGTTCTGACAATAATCAGTCAATGAGGGAATTCAAGCCGCTTTTTAACAAAAAAAAAAGAAAAAGAAAAGTGCATCAACGATGTTCCACAAACAGGTTTCTGGTGAAAGGTAGCTCTCCTGAGAACACCTCCGGGGACTTCAACATTCTGGATTCAAACAAGATGCAGAAGCAAAAGTTTTGTTTTCTTCACAGGAAAACCACAGAGTAACAGACGTCTAATGGAAATGTTTCTAACATCTTTTTAACAATTAATAAACACAGACAGTAGATGCAAAGTGTAATGATAATGACTTCAGTAGAACATGTGGAACAGAGGTGGTCCAGGTGGGTGGTCGGATCATCAATCGTGTTTCAGTGTTTTGGTAATAATTCAGTAAATCTAACCAAACCTCAACCATAGAAGAACTTACAGACCGTGTAGTCCTGCTAACATGTGCCAGAACCTATGGATCATTTTCAAATGAATTAATGTCTCGAGCACGTATTTAGTATCATTGAGCGAAGGCTGTGTGTTTACAGTTGTGGCCTTTAAGGAATAAGGAATAATAATACTTACCGGCAGCTGGTACGATCTGCCGCTGACGTTTGTCGCTTTAACCCGTCAGAGAACCGAAGAAGAGAAGCTGCTACCTGAATGTTTTGACGATTAGCGCTGCTAGCTTAGCGAATCCAACGTCAGCTACATGAATGGTCTGTTTTATTCAAAGCTTTATGAAGACGTACATTTCCATCACGAGGGCGCAGCGAGCGTCACATCTCTACCTTCTCTCAGCGAGCTACACGGGACCGGTGTGAACGAGAACAATAAGAACATTAAACACCGCTTGATGTTTCGCCAACTCTTGTCAAGATTGTTTGTATTTCATGTCTACTAATGTGACTTTGGCAAAGCACAGCACCATGGTGTTTTATTAAAATGTCAGAACAACAACAACAATGATTCACCTAATTAAAATCTCATCAGGTTGGCTGTGGATCAAACACACTCTTTCCATACTCCCATGTTCCTTGTATTTGGACGTCCACCAGTGCTCGTTACGGTTGTGTGGTTCCAACTTGTGCGATCATACGAGGCTCCGGGTTTACGCGTACAAACAAACAAACAGCACTGGTCCAACGATAATTATGGTCGGAAGAAAGTCAACACAACTCAGTGCAGGAACGTCTTTACATCATCACGCCGCGAGGCTTCCTCGGAGGAACGCAACAACCCGGGAGAGGTTCAGGAGCTGCTGTACGCGACGCTCCAAAACCCAAACGAGGTCGGCGTCGATCTGCTTTGCCGCACGTCGTAACGCTTTTGGTGCATATTTGTTTGTTTAAGACAATAGCTGTGCTTCAAAATGCACACTCGGGATCCCGAAAAGCAGTGCAGGATTTGGGGCGTATTTGAGGCCAGAATATAAGTCAAAGACCTCTACAGTTTGATACCTGGAAGGGTCTGATGGTCAGCAGTTACTAAAGTATTTCTCTGCTTTCATCATCCAGTTACTGCAGTTTGTTGGTTTGTTGGGATCCTCGGCCTCTTTGTTTCCCAGAAATCCCACCGTACCTTTGGAGAGATACGTCCTCTGTTGCTCTGTTTCTGAACCGATCGAGTTTTGTGTGTTTTGTTCTTGTGTGTCTCTTGGTATGAAGTCACGTTGTAAGAGCTTGTCAAGGGCTTCTTTTCAATTCAATTGCAAAAGAACGAAGGACTTTTCAAATGCATTTGGAATAGAAAACAATCCATTGAGCCACTGTGTCTAAAGTCAAGAAAACTGCTGTAACTACACATTCGAGGGTGTAGGTTTCAAGGAGTATAACTTCAGAAGGCTGAAAGCTGCAGGTGGGTGAATTCAAGATGTGAAGAGACAGTGAACATTTGACCTTGGGGGAAAACAACGACCTGGGGAACATAGGACCCTGCGAGCAGAGATAAGCTCAAGTATTTTCAGTCAGAAAGAAATACTGATCTTTTTCACTAGCGCAGCATTACCTTGACTTAATTGCTGTTAGTTGCTGATCCGCGTCTCAGGGTACACTGAGGCCTCACCACCTGCTCGACATTTATGCAAAGTTGGACTTGCTCCTCGGTTTGGCTCGGGGGAAATTCATTCACAAAACCGCCACCTGTTTGGAAAGCAGATCTTCTCTCATAAGCCAATGTTTATTTCTTTCATGTGTTGCTTGATGTCGTTCCAGGGTTTCTTTTAAAATTCAACTGCTGACCTTTTCTCCGTTGAGATGACAGCCTTCACTGCTTGTCAGGAGAGGAGTGCGTGATTGCATTTCAGCAATGTTTGTTGCAACGCTTCCTTTTGTTCTTCTACTCTCACGTCTCATCTATCGGGTCCTAAATCTGTGGGCGGGCATTTGACTTCCGTGAGGAGGCCCAATTTATATTTTAGTGCATGTTGCATGTAACTGCTCATGAGCGCGCTCAGCTGGCTCGTGGCTTCACTGTGTTGGCGGTTCCAGCTGATGGTGTGGTCACGGGAACGTAGCGCACACCGGGTTACTCCTCAGGTGAA
This sequence comes from Cebidichthys violaceus, assembly GCF_023349555.1. Classification (NCBI taxonomy): domain Eukaryota; kingdom Metazoa; phylum Chordata; class Actinopteri; order Perciformes; family Stichaeidae; genus Cebidichthys; species Cebidichthys violaceus. Next base: position 654,223 of record NW_027176979.1, on the reverse strand, counting down.
CACTGTAAGCTCCGTCTTGACTTTGGCATTGTTAGCGCTGGTAGCAACGTTAGCTGGCTGTGTTGAGAGCCATAGAAATGCTCCGATCTCGTGTTCTGCCCCTTTAAGACCAACTTGTCATTGCTCGCTTAATGCAACCGTCCTCCAGTGTTGCATAACTCCGTACTGGCCTGCTGAGGCGTTGACCCCTGGTACTAAGTATGACAGGAGGTCTATTCCAGACTCGTATTAACTGGTAAGTTGGTGCAGTGAGGTAAATCATCAAGCACCAAACTTGTAGAAGTTGAACCCACATCGGAGCTGCAGGAACATGACACAGACTCGTGCTCCTGTCATGAGGTTGCACCAGAGACTTTGCATATTCCAAGGTGTTTATATTTTAATAATGTCTGTTTTTCATTATTTAAACATCTTTCATATTTTCTCCTCTCCTGGTTACCGGCTGTGATTATTTGTGATGCGTGCTTGTCGGCACCATTTTGTCTTGTGTGTTGATGTTGCTTTCGAGGCTGCTCTGTAAAAAGGAGGCCTCTCATCGCAGCGGGACGACGCAGTTCAACAAACGGAAAAGAACATTTACAAAAGTATTCAAACACGAGATTCCAGCACCTCCCTGAGCAAGTGAAGGTTACTAGAAATTGTTGATCTATCATCCTTTGCAGCGCTTCATAGCCCTGACAGGATTAAGCTTGATGAATATTTACTAGAGAAAACAATGAAAGTGAATGAAAAGGAGCCTGGATTAGTGCTCCTTATGGGGCTTTGTGCAGCCGCATATGTTTAGGATTCCATTAGAGAGTGACATTACAGAACGGATATCACATTTAGTCTTTTTAATGGCCCATTGTTGAGTTATGGGAGCAGGATATTATGTTGGCTTTTGAGGCATACAGTCTCAGTTGTGAATGGAATATAGAAAATGTAATTTGCAGGAAAGCAATGGGCGTCTTTGTTATACTGTTCAGTGCAGTAAAGTGATTATACAATACACAGGGGGTTAACGGTTTCCAGTGCTCAAGGATATCAACGGAACTTCGGAGGACTTTGAAATACTGTAACCTGTAAAGTTTCAAATCTTTAATCTGACGAAACAGTCGCACACAATGTGGTGTTAAAAAGGTGATTATGGAGATATGAACAGTGTTGATATTAGAGGAAATGTAAAGAGTTTTGAGGTTAGTTAACGGTTATGTTGAGGTATTATTTTGAGTTTTTCTTGAACACATCTGTTTACCATCTACAGTAGCGTGAACACGTTAGTCACAGTAAGGGCCGGGTTATGCCGCCCTGTCTCCAAAAAATTGCGTCCCAATTCAACAAAACCGCATTGCGAATTACGCTCTCGAAGAAAATGCATTTTGTTGTGTGTTATGTTTACTTTAGACACTGAACAAATACGTTTTAAAAGAGTCCCAATAGGGAGGGTGGTGGGCTGGTGGGTGGGACGCAAACAATAGGACTTTCACCCAGGAGACCTCTGTTTGTGTCCCGTGTTAACAAAGTGCTGTTGTTGCATTTCTCTTGTGTTTCAATTTCAAAGTCAAAGGAAAGTGATGTAGTTTTGTAGGAGGCAGGGTCTTGACAGGACTTCAACGTGTCATCACGGGACGTTTAAATAACGGGATGATGGCACACATCTCTAGAAGTCTCTCCAGGAAGACTTCCATGGTGCGGCGCTCATTTGAACACATCAGAAGAAATGGAAATACTTGTGGAAAGAAAGAACACCTCACTTCCACACAGCTGGCTGCAACCCTGACAGGAGATGCTCGAGGAATGCTTCAAGTAGCTGCAGGTACAAAGTGAGGATCTGAGGTTGTGAGGTGGTGTTGGGAGAGGAGGAACGCAGACTGTTCTCATTGTCTGTTCGCGCTGACGCCTACAAACGATAATGCACCGTAATGTGTTCATAACCCAAGTGATCGAGGGCCAAGCTGTGCAGGGCTGTCTCTAAAAACACTAAAACTAAGTCAGCGTAAGGAGGAGGCCCGGCGTGAAACACAGGACCTTCACTCAGGAGGCAGCTGTTCATGTCCCGTGTGAAGCTAAAAGTTACGCAACTTAAGAACTTAACTAAAGTAACAAATGTAGTTATGATAAGTTACAATCTTTTCCTAAACATTTAGATCTGCTGCCTAAACTTAACCAAGTAGTTTAAATGTCTGTATTTTAACCCAAACCATGATCTTGAACCATGAACCTTTGTTGCCTAAACTGGTTCCACACTGCAGGGGCAAACTCGGGACTTTCACCAAGGAGACCGGTGTTCCTGTCCCACAGTGTTGTTGAGCCTTTTTTAAGCCCATTCGTGATGTTTTCCTCAAACCGAACTAAGTGACTTCTAAACCTAAGCAAGTGTCTTTAACCACGAGATTACTGTGACCGTGATGGAGAGTCATAGTTTGATGCACTGGGCTTCCAAGTGCGTTAGAACAGTGCGTTTCTTTTCAGGCAAAGACCCGCGACCTGCTGAAAACACTAGTTGAGAATCACTGCGTTAGACAGTGATGCCAAAGGTCCTCATCAAGTATCCAGTATGCAATACACACATATGGAAAATATGATATCAGTCGTTGTTTGTTCATGGAGAAACCGTGTCTACTCCCCAGAGGCAGTTGTGGCACCTGGCTGTCTGAAAGCACCTCTACACACACACACAGACACACACACACACACACACACAGACACACACACACACACACACACACACACACACACACACACACACACAGACACACACACACACACACACACACACACACACACACACACAGACACACACACACACACACACACACACACACACACACACACACACACACACACACACACACACACAGACACACACACACACACACACACACACACACACACACACACACACACACACACACACACACATGCAGCATGCCCCTCTTTAATCTGTGTATGTGTGCTGTTTGTCAGTCTGAGTCACTCATGCATTCCCACACACAGACAAGGTCTCTGCCATTTGTACTAGCCAAGTCTTCTCCAAGGTGTGTATCATAAATACTAAGCACTGGCCCGTGTGTGTGTGTGTGTGTGTGTGTGTGTGTGTGCGCTCTATATCTGTGGAGTGATTTGACTTGTAAACCTTGACAGTGAGCAGACAAGCACAGACATTTTGGACTAAAGTTAATTCAAATAAGTGAACATAATCAATGACATACTATGTCCGGGCTGTAAACCAAGTCAACGTTCATTCATGTGTGTGTGTGTGTGTGTGTGTGTGTGTGTGTGTGTGTGTGTGTGTGTGTGTGTGTGTGTGCACCATGACTGAAACAAATAAAACACGATTACATGTCTCATGTTCAGTTACCTTTAAGGGTCACGTGATGAAATGCTTTAAGGTCCCGTTGTTGTGGAGTGTATTTCTTTCCCCCTTCTGCACCTTTTATCTGATATTATTACACGTTTATTACACGTTTATTACACGTTCATCAGCAGCAGAGAAAGGGAACGTGTGACAGAAGTACTGAGGCAGGTTTATAAAGTAGAAGGTCGTGTTTTCAAGGTGCAGAATGGGACACAAAGACAACACTACAGAGACCTTTAGACGTGGGAACGGTTCACTCACTACCACTTTGTGAGGACATGGAATGGTTCGTGTGTGTAGGTGTGTGTGTGTGTGTGTGTGTAGGTGTGTGTGTGTGTGTGTGTAGGTGTGTGTGTGTAGGTGTGTGTGTGTGTGTGTGTAGGTGTGTGTGTGGAGGTGACGCATTTATTGAGGTTAGACGACTGGAAAGAAGAAAGAGTAAAGGTCGGGAAGGTTAACGTGTGTGTGTGTGTGTGTGTGTGTGTGTGTGTGTGTGTGTGTGTGTGTGTGTGTGTGCGTGAGCTTATCAGTGAATTTCGGATGAAAAGGTCCACTGGAGAAAATTAAACTGTCATGTTTGGCGGAGGCGAGGCGAGCCTCAACGCTCAGACAATAAAAATCTCGCTCACATGCGACGCACACTGACATGTGTGTAATGTGTTTGTTCTGTGTGTGTGTGTGTGTGTGTGTGTGTGTGTGTGTGTGTGTGTGTGTGTGTGTGTGTGTGTGTGTGTGCGTTTCCATGTTCTATAACTCTATGATTTATTCAAAGCCATTTATACACGGAACCCTGGAACAGGACCTGGTGTTTGATCAGTTGTTGGTTTAGTCTCAGTGTGTTTTTATGGTGTCATGAAGCGGCACAAACACACAAATACTTCTTCTTCTTCTTCTTGGATGGCTAACATGGAAATATTAATCTCTTTAATGGTTCTCGGACTGTAAAACATGATTAACAAGACACCAGAGCAGTTTGAGATCAGACACGTGGGGCTACACAGAGCCCTGCGTCATAAAACAGGTAAACGTGATAAAAAGCTTTTAGTGGCGAGTGTAAAAAGAACAGGGAGGCGTCTTATTAAAACGTTATAACATGAGCCTGTAAAAACAGGAGGAACATGTTTTACATCGACCGTCCAGGTTCAACCAAGTTATCCTTCTGTTTTTATGGTAAATAAGTTATTCTCTGACATAAATGGCAGAAGTTGTCAGACACGCATCTTCTACACGTTTCATATTGAATGAAATCAGTCTGCAGTGAAAGATCTACGGAGCTTCTTCTTTCATTTCTCTGAGGAAAATCGACACCATGAGCAGCTGCTCATCACACGACGCGCTGCAACGCTTTTATCCTACCTTATTTCACCGTTTGTGATCCATATATCCTGATCCAGATGACCAGATGACCTGGACTCACATTCCCACCAGTTCACCTTTCACTCTGTTTATGCCGTCACACGTTTCTCCTCCTGGCTGAGAAGCTTCAGAACCTCCCACACCTGTTAGAAGACGGCAGTGTGGTGTTACAGTGGATTAAAGCCGCGAAGTGAGGAAGCATCTCCGCACCAGACAAAGCCGACACACAACGGCTCATCGGCTCATTAGACACAGACGTTGTCGTCCCGAGCAGCGACTTGTGAGGAAGCTTTCCGGGGCGAAAGCTGAACGATGAAGGATTTCCTTCCTGATCTGTGGAGTTTGTGTGGTTTGCACTAATTGGGGCGAACTAAGGAGAGAAGGGTATCATGTCTTTACATCAAACAAACTGTTTTAACTGTAAGATGTGAGGTGGTCAGTGCTGGGGTTGGATACGGTGTGTGCGCTTCATTCGGTTGCGTTGTCTGTTTCTGCACTTGTTTCTGTGTCTCTTTGCATTTGTGTTCTTTGGTTGCAGGTCGTTGAGCTCTGCTGGCCGCCGTTCAAATCACACGGGAACATTTCCAGAACCATTCTCCCATTGCTGTTAAATTTGCAGAAATCACAAACTGAACCGACGGCCACAGCTGCCGCGTTGGACAGTGAGACGTAGTCTGCTGAGCGTCTCACAGGACCTCAGCACACACCTGCCCCATCTGCTGCTCCACGCAGAGGAGCGTCATTCAAACCAGTCGGGGGATTCAGGGCGGCGTCGCTCCTCTGTCTTCTCTGAGCTTTAACTAAACTTTAAATTACATCTAGTTCCTTCAGACGGTTGGATTTCTGTCAGGGACAGATGTGGTTTGACAGACGGGTGTCAGCAGCTGCTGGTGGAAACAACTAAACCTCCACCATGTTTTTACTTGAGATTAACGGAGCTGTGTTTCCATCCATCACTTAATGCTGTTTTAAAGAGGCTGTTTTTCAAGGCTCCGGATGGAAACAATAATTGCTCTGAGTGTATTTTTAAATAGAGGATCCAGAGCGTCTGTAACGACACATTTTCATTCCCAGCTCATCGAGTGTCCAAAGCTCCACACCATGAAGCCCCAGTTCTCCTCTAGACTCACTGCTGGATGAGTCCTTTCAAAATAAGAGTTCAGGCAACAAAACAACTTAGTCATTACATCTTTTTGAGCAGTTTTCAGAATAAAAGGCCAACTTGTCTGAGCCTTGAGGAACTCCTCATATTAAAGCAGTTCCAGAGTCTAGCTTCATGTGAAATGCATCAGTCCGGTGCTCAAAGAACCATAGTGAACAGTTTCATCATGAACTCACTGGTTCTACGGATAGGACACGACACAAAGAAGGCATGGTGAGACCGGGTTTGTGTTCCGATGAGGACGGTCCACCCCGGTGGACGGTCTCACTGGGAGCCCCCTTCCTCCCTGCACTAGAACCCGTCGCGGCACGTTCCCTCACCGAGTCCAATCCCCCGAGCAGACTGCTGATGAACCGGCCTCGTCGGTGCTGGATGTCGGGCTCAATGGTTTCTTCTTGAGTCCGTTTGAGTCAGTGGTTCATTATGATTTGATGAAGGCTGTTCTAATGGAGGGTTGCGTTGACTTTGTCTGATAATGATGTCATGAAATGAGTTCACATCTTAATTGCACCGCAGCTCCTCCTCTCTGCGTCTGTGTGGACGTCCTTTATAATCGGGGGTCATCAGGGTGACGGGGCATCACTTTTTAAGTGCTGCACGCTTTATTTAGGAACATTCAGATCTGTCTCTTCTCTGTCTCTGACTCCAGAAGGCTTCGGGTTCAATCGCCCTGTAAATGTGAGAATCTCTCTCTCCGTCGCTCCTCTCGCCCCGAAAAGCAGAAAAGCTTCAGACGAGCTGCTCTCGTCTCCTTTTGTGCTTTTTATCATCAGACTGCTCACTGAATGAAATCAAAGAGCCCTCCTCTGCGCTCGCTCCCGCTGTTTCACTGCGGCACTGAGGTAAGGAAAATAATTTCATCTGGGCAAAAGAATAGAGTTAGAAATTCTGGGAGACTTCAAAAGACTCCAAAAACACACACTCTGTCTTTTTAGCGCCTGTGCAAACCTGCCTCCATCACGCTGCGCACAGCTACGCTGTAGACGTATTCACACCGCGTTTAGCTCACGGCCGCCGCTCTGCGCCGCTCTCACGCGCGGGTAAAGCTGATGACGCCGCCGGTCATAGAAGCCGAGCTCCCACCTTCCTTCTGGTTTCCCCTGAGGTGAACACCGTCCGCTCCGTCAGCGCCGTCAGCTGAGCCTTCGCCATGTTGAGAGCCGCTGAGAGGCAATGGAGCGTTAACCCAGTGAAGTTTAGTAAACCGTTGTGGTTTGTTACATTGAAGTTACAGACTAACAGGACACAACAGTCCTGTGGTTCGACCTCCTCTCTACAATAGATAATATTACAAATCCATTTGTGATTCAATAAAATCAAACGTAATCTGTGTGTAAAATTGATTCCCACGTAACTGACAGACGGTGCAGTTTTCGTTGTATGAGGAAGCAACTCATCATTAACCTCATGAGAATAATAAACATACATCGTGATGTTTCATGAACCAGGATGTTCTCCTCGTGTTCACTCATTTACAGCTGGTGTTCTCCACCTGAAGCTGAAGACCACGGGGGGGGGGGGGGGGGGTTCGTCTTTGTCTCTCTTCGTCTACCAGAGTCTCTCTCTCTCTCTTTGTCTGCTTCCTCCTCTCTCAGCCTCGTCTTCCAGCTCCACTTTGTGTCCTTGGAAGAGAAAGAAACAAGCAGCGCAACAAGATGAACAGCCTCGCGTTCCTCTCGTCACACACCTCTCTCGTCTGCCTCTTTTCAGCTGTTTTCATGGATAGCTGTGTGTGAGAGTGTGTGTGTGTGTGTGTGTGTGAGAGTGTGTGTGTGTGTGTGTGTGTGAGTGTGTGTGTTTGTGAGTGTGTGTGTGAGTGTGTGTGTGTGTGTGTGTGTGTGTGTGTGTGTTTGTACCGTTTGCCCTTTGGCTTTCAGGGAACGCCGAGAGTTTCAAACTCCGCCGACGTCAAGAAAACAAACAACCCGATGCTCTGAGGTCACAGAGCCTCTGCAGAGACGTCTGTGTGAGGGAAACCTCACGACGCCGACTGTGTTTCATGGGTCGTTATGTCTACTGCTCACTCCTGTTGATGCATCCTTTATTCTGGTATTCATATTTATATCTTGTCCTAAATGTTGATGTCTGAAGACCATGCAGCAGACTCTCCAGCTTTTATCTGTTTGTTTTTCATTCGTTGTGTTTCCTGTGGCCTACATAATGTGTTTTAAATGTTTCATTTTCATGTTTAAAATGATGTGATGCTCTTAATTAATGCATGTTACGTTCCTGCTGCTGGGCATGTGATTATTAGCCCCAAACACCTGCACCTGGTGCACCTGATGCACCTGGTGCAGGTGTTTACAGTAACGCTGCCTGGATTAAACTCTTCCTGTCTGACTCCTTGCCTCAGCCTCTCCCTACCCTCCTCCACACCACCACCCACAAACATCCAACACGAGGAGCTCTCACCGCTGAGCCGGCAGCATGAGAGACCCTCTGAGGAGTAACGCTTTTTAATGCCTTGCCATCGGACACGGGGTAGAGTCTCTCCCTCCTTCAGATCTCCTCCTCACACTGAACCGCTCCACAGTCCAGAGAGTCTTCAGTTCCTGTGCCGTGACCTTTTGTCCGATGAGTAGAGACCTAGTTCACCAACATCAAGCCGGTTCTTCCTGACGCGCTGTAAAGACTGGTTGTCATACACCGAAGATCTACTGTCTCTCAAAGACGTTACTTTACGTAGTGAGTATGTTACACCAGGTCGTGATAGATGGTGAAATGTATTCGATCACTCTTCTGACCACCAACAGCTACATGGAGGATCACCTCTCTGAACCATGAGGTCAAAGCTGCTCACGTCTTCTGCATTATTCATAGAGCTGTTAGAATGAGGGGGGAGCCGGACATTAATGGGGTTTATTTGGTTGTATATCATGTATGCATTCAGGATCTGTGGACTATCTGTGGACTTCACCAACATGTACTGTGTGGAGGAACGGACCTCTACCTCGGTGGTGTGTTCTCACCGAACGAGATGATTACTCTCAAAGTCAATGTAAAGACAGGAATAGATGCAGCATGCTCAGTAGAATCATTTCAACGTTGTGTGAGCGTTGAAGCCCGTCAGCTCTGAGATGTTCCTCCTGTCGCTACTGACGGCCTGACGCCGTGACTCATCGGGTAGAGAGGGTCGTCCGGTAAGAGCAAGGTCGGCAGTTTGATCCTCGGCTGCTACGTGTCCTGTGCCGAAGTGTCCCTGAGCAAGACACTGAACCCCTAACCCCTAACCTAACCAATAACATAGGGATGGGTTGAATGTGTTAAATGCATGAAGCAGGATTATGGTTATTAAGTCCCTGATTGATGAAACATTGTTGGTTTCCACGTCACAAATAAAGATTAATGATTGAGCTCTCAAACATACCGAGTAATGCAAGGTTCATACTGTGATATGATCAATATGTGAACATGTAAGTACCTGAACCTCACCTCCTCAGGCTGAGTAATGACCCAACATGTCCCACCGGAAGTGATCACAATCTGTTTTCAACAAGAATCCACAATATATACATTTATCATAAATATATATATATATATATATATATATATATATATATATATATATATATATATATATTTATATATATTTATGTTTCCAGCAATCATCTTAACTGCTCCTCAGTGAAATGCAGGTTTGACATTATGAAATTATACAAAAAACCTTTGGACCACGTGACTGGTACGTCATCCGGATGAGCATCGTATTCAACAGCTGATTGGACAGCGCCTCTGTTTGAATGGAGGAGCCCCGCCAACGGACACGCAGGTGAGTCAACACGGTGTTTGTCGAGAAATGCAAAGTGTGTCGTGTGTGTGTGTGTGTGTGTGTGTGTGGTAGTAGTTTGATATGAACTAACAGCCTCAGGTGTATTATTGTGTGGAGGTGAACGTGTGAGCGTCGCTGTGCAGTCGGGCTTGTTTGATGAATCCATTGTTTCTGGGACGGGATGTCCCTTTAAGAGCCTTCCTCGCTTTCTCCGTGCGCTGTTTTAGCCCGGTGCCAAATTACGCACGGGGGCTCCCCGCGGCAGCTCCGCCGCCCGGTCTCCCCCTGCCTGCCAGCGCTCAGTGGTTCGCTCCAGTCGTTCGCTCAGCTGCTGTTCACCACCGCACCACCGGCCGGCGCGCAGTCGGAGCTCCAGCCCGGATACCGAGCGCACACCGAGCCTCAGCCTCAGCCTCCGCCGCCTTCTGCTCCTCTCGCTTCAGCCTCTTTGAGCGTTTTTGCCTCCTGCGTCGGTAGGTCCTTCCTCCTTCCTCTCTTCTTCCCCTCGTTCTTTCTTTGTTGCTGTTTTGGTTCTCCTCTTGGTTTTTTTTTGTTTTATTTTTCGCTCTGAATTGCAGCAGCTGCTTGGATTCCTCTGTGTTGTGCTGCGAGTCTTTACCGGAGCTTTTCCCCGCTGCTTGTTGCTGGACGGAAGCCCGGTTCTGGTTTATTTTCACCTCTTTTATTTGTTTTTTTGAGATATTTTCTCGCTTTTTTTCTCTTTTAATTTGAAGAAATCTGTCTTCTCTGATCTCACCAGATTCATTTTGATTTTCCTGTTTCTCATTCTTCTGTTTGATCTCTTTTATCTCATTCTTGTACATTTTTTTTTACTTAATGGGATTTACAGTCCTCTTAAACTTGAATGTTGCGCATGCAGCATGCCAGAGCGCAGCGAGGATGAGGATGGTGATGTTGATGGTGATGGGCAGGTGTTGCACGGACAGCTGATCTTCATCCACGGAACTGCTTCCGTTGAGACTGAACGGTGATCTCAGTTGTGAATCTCGGTCAGTGCGTGTGAACGACATGTGTTTATTGTCACACACACACACACACACACACACACACACACACACACACACACACACACACACACACACACACACAGCCTGTTTCACTGCCGGTCCTGGTGGAGCAGACGGGTCAGGTTTCTGTTCTCCCTGATGGTCTCACTCTCTGCACACTGACTGTTGCTCCATGCAGATCTGAACCTCACGACACTGTTTCCATCACACGCTTTGCTTCTGAATTGTTTCTCTGTTTCAAGGTTTGTTTTGGCGTTTGGTTAAAGAGCAGAAGATTCCCATGTAAAGCGATGCTTTACTTCATGCAGGTGTTGCTGCTGCTCACTGTCAGCTGAGTAGAACAGGGTGCATTTGAGTGCCGTGGTAAAGTCCGGAAAAAAGACTTCCTCATCCATCATGCGTTAACATAACGGGATGTTAGACGCAGCCATCGCAGCAAAATGTTCATTCATTTCTCCTTATAAAGTATTACTTCACTTATGTCATTATTGTCATCTCAAGAAACCAGATTGTTTAGAAAAGTTACAGATGATTTGTGTGTCGTATGAAAGGGAAATAGACGAGGTGATCTGTGTCTGTGTGTGTGTGTGTGTGTGTGTGTGTGTGTGTGTGTGTGTGTGTGTGTGTGTGTGTGTGTGTGTGTGTGTGTGTGTGGTACTTCCCCCCTCAGGATTCTCTGTATGTAACGGATCACTGAATGATATGAAGTCATCAACACTGATTGACTCATTTGTGAAAGATTGGAATGAGAATAAAGCAACTGTGAGATATGACGACGCGTATCACTGCTCCTGGCAGGATGACAATTAACTACAGCTGTTTATTAATACAGCTGTTTATTAATACAGTGCTGTTTATTAATACAGCTGTTTATTAATACAGATAGTTTATTAATACAGCTGTTTATTAATACAGTGCTGTTTATTAATACAGTGCTGTTTATTAATCAGTGCTGTTTATTAATACAGATGTTTATTAATACAGCTGTTTATTAATACAGCTAGTTTATTAATACAGCTGTTTATTAATACAGCTGTTTATTAATACAGTGCTGTTTATTAATACAGTGCTGTTTATTAATACAGCTGTTTATTAATACAGTGCTGTTTATTAATACAGTTGTTTATTAATACAGCTGTTTATTAATACAGTGCTGTTTATTAATACAGTGCTGTTTATTAATACAGCTGTTTATTAATACAGTGCTGTTTATTAATACAGTGCTGTTTATTAATACAGCTAGTTTATTAATACAGCTAGTTTATTAATACAGCTGTTTATTAATACAGCTGTTTAATAATACAGATGTTTATTAATACAGTGCTGTTTATTAATACAGCTGTTTATTAATACAGTGCTGTTTATTAATACAGTGCTGTTTATTAATACAGCTGTTTATTAATACAGTGCTGTTTATTAATACAGTGCTGTTTATTAATACAGCTAGTTTATTAATACAGCTGTTTATTAATACAGTGCTGTTTATTAATACAGCTGTTTAATAATACAGATGTTTATTAATACAGTGCTGTTTATTAATACAGCTGTTTATTAATACAGTGCTGTTTATTAATACAGCTAATTTATTAATACAGCTGTTTATTAATCAGTGCTGTTTATTAATACAGTGCTGTTTATTAATACAGCTAATTTATTAATACAGCTGTTTATTAATCAGTGCTGTTTATTAATACAGTGCTGTTTATTATTAAGTGTGACTGTATTGGAGCTTAAATACAAACAACTGTTGCAATCAAGGAAATGCGCTTCTTAGTGTAAAATGATCTTTATAAGTTGGAAATTACAGGAACAAAAAAACAGAAAACGACCGTAAAATGTGACTGAATTCATGAAGACCGCCTGAAGGGAAATGCGCCTCCTCCACACAAGGAGCGTGCGTTCAGAGCTGCAGGCTGGACCTGATGAATGAAGGAGGACGTTCACCGTTCCGTGAATAAATGACATCTTTAACAGTCCTGTCAGAGCAGAAGTGCAGCTTTACGAGCAGCGCTGTCAGAGCGGAGGATCTGGATGAAGACGCATCCCTCCGGTAGGACGCTGTTTCACGTGTCTGCTGTGAGCGGTGAGATGCAGCTGCAGGATGAGATCAGTGAAGCCGCCGGTTCCTCCACTCTGAGAAGGTGTTTCGTCTCCGTTATCGTCAAACAGCATGGACTCATGATCCTGCTCCACGTCTTCACCACTGTGTGTGGATCAGTCGGCCTGCTGCTGATCACAGCCTCCAGCTCGAACTTCTGACCAAAGTGTCTTCGCTCCAGTTGATTGAAAGTCTCCTGATAGACTTTTGTTTTTGTGTCATTTCTAAATTCATCTGAAAGTATCTTGATCACTAAAAGGAAACATGTTTTATTTTATAGACCTGCTGCGTCCACTCTTCTAACTCTTCTCACTCTTCTCACTCTTCTCTCGCTTCTCTCTCTTCTCACTCTTCTCTCTCTTTTCACTCTTCTCTCTCTTCTCACTCTCCTCACTCTATTCTCACTCTTCTCTCTCTCTCTTCTCTCTCTATTCTCACTCTTCTCTCTTCTCACTCTCCTCACTCTCCTCACTCTCCTCTCTCTTCTCACTCCTCTCTCTCTTCTCACTCTCCTCACTCTTCTCTCTCTTCTCACTCTTCTCACTCTTCTCACTCTGCTCTCTCTTCTCACACTCCTCACTCTTCTCTCTCTCTTCTCACTCTCCTCACTCTCCTCTCTCTTCTCACTCCTCTTTCTCTTCTCTCTCTCTTCTCACTCTTATCTCTCTCTCTTCTCACTCTTCTCTCTCTTCTCACTCTTCTCACTATCTTCTCTCTTCTCACTCTCCTCTCTCTTCTCACTCTCCTCACTCTTCTCACTCTTCTCTCTCTTCTCACTCATCTCACTCTCCTCACTCTTCTCTCTCTCTTCTCACTCTTCTCACTCTCCTCTCTCTTCTCACTCTCGTCACTCTTCTCTCTTCTCACTCTCCTCTCTCTTCTCACTTTTCTCACTCTTTCTCTTCTCACTCCCCTCACTCTCCTCTCTCTCTTCTCTCTCTTCTCACTCTTCTCTCCCTTCTCACTCTCCTCACTCTCTTCTCTCTCTGTGTCATCGTTCAGGCTGCTGTATTGATAGAGAAGAGGAAGATGAATAAATAACTTCTTGCATTGAAACACGGTCATGTTAATTATTTAGCGGCTCTGTGCTGTGATGAATGGACTCTGGTGTGTGTGTGTGTGTGTGTGTGTGTGTGTGTGTGTGTGTGTGTGTGTGTGTGGAGCTCATTAGAGCTCGTGCTCTGCGGCGTTGTGTGTGTGTGTGTGTGTGTGTGGTTTAGTTTGGCTGAGTGCCGTTAAACATGTGGTTTCAGAGTTGTGGAAAATTGATTTTCATATTGATTTTCGTTGCATATTTAAAGGTCTTCTACAGCGAGTGGATGTTTCTGGTTCGGCTCGCGTTCGTGTCGGAGAAGGTCGAGGGTTCAGGCGAGGCTGAAGTCATTTTGAACGTTGTTAGAAACTGAACCGGTGTCGCTGTGGATACTGTACAGTGTTGTTGAAGTAACAAGCGGGTCAGCGCACGGCGAGCAGGTCGTTATGTTATGTTATGGTCCTTAAGTTCAGACCACAAAATAACTGCTAGGGTTAGGAAGAGATCGAGGTTTGGGTTTAAAATAAGTACGTAAGTCAACGGTGACCTGAGTGAAAGTCCTGTGTTTGTTTGACCCACCTCACTCAGGGTTAGTCGGCCTTTTTGTGGGTCCGTGTCAAACGTGCGTGGCACCCACTGCTGTCGTCCTTATCATCAGTCATATATCTATTATTGTTATTACAGCTGTTATTATCATCATTCTGTCATATGTAGGACTGGGGTGTCGGTGGAATGTCTGCAGCTCGTTCTCCGCTCTGAACGAGCTGCAGCTTCAGAACACTCTCCTCAGAACCTCTGGAGCGTTTCAGACGGAGACAACAACAATGTGCTTCTACTCCGTGTTAATTGTCATTTCTGCAAAGCTGTTCTGATGACAACGCAACGTTGCACCATGCGTCATCTCACCGTGTTCCTCGGTTAGTTTCTGTTTACGAGTGAGAAACGGGCTGAAACCAACGGTACAGTTTGAATCACTTCACTGATTCAAACACTTGATTCTCTACGAGTCTTACTCCAGTGATGTCATCATTTCATGTTTTATATCAGAGTCCTCCAGTAACCTCACTGAAGGCTTTGAGGTCCAGCGTGAGAGAAGATGATTAAATATAATAGAATAAACAGATTAATTGACTAGTTAATCAATAGTAATATATGATGCAGCCTGAATTACATCCACCAGTACTGTTATTGTTATTGATCAGAAAACACTATTATTATTATTATAGCTGTAGTGCTATTACTGCTACAATGCATCTCTCTCTCTCTCTCTCTGTCTCTGTCTCTGTCTCTGTCTCTGTCTTCCTGTTGTTGCTCTCGGGGGGGACGGACGTTGTCTCTCTCGTGTGGAGGCTTTGTTTCTGAAGGTCTCTTCATCGTTTCTCAGGGTCTCTTCTTCGTCACCTGATTCACTGAACGTCTGCGTTGAATCGATCCACGATCTATGAACAACGTTTCCTCTGAACTCTGGTGTTCTCCTGCAGCTTCAGCTCACGCTGCGTCTGAACGTTGCTTCATCAGGAGGCGTTTCCTGCTCAGACTGCAGATGTGTCACTTCTGGATGTCCGCGGCTGCAGCCTGGATTCAGGCTCGTCCATCTTTTCAGTGCAGGACTTGTCGGGGCTCCTGTAGTAGAAACGTGGACGTAAAACTCAGGCTAGAGGTCCTTTGATGTCCTTTCATGTCACCTTCCTCTCCTCAGCTCTGCTGGTAACAACACTACACAGTGAAGAGTGAAGAGAGCAGCAGGTGGTCTGTTAACTGAAGAACCAGAGACCCTGTTGTCCTGTTTCCTGGGTTTCATGTGTTTCATGCGTTTCATGCGTCTACTTGATGAATATGTAAGACGTTCTTGGTTTAGCCTGAGGCAACAACAAGTCACCAGAGCAGCTGAAGGCTGGATTTAAAACCACTGTGAACATGAGTTTATGGTCTCAACCTCTAGTCTTCTTCAATACAGCATGATGTTCATTTAGTACATGATGCTCCATTTAGAGTCAAACACACCATAAAGAGGAGATGATTTAGGGGCGGGGCTTACTGTGATTGACAGGTCTCTACCGTTGTCCGATCTGGAAGTTGTCCTTTAACTTTAACCCTTTCATGGTGTGTTTTCAGTTCATGAAGCGTCTTATTCATTGTTCAGCTGTTCGTAGCTCCTCCCTCTTGAATCGTTTCTGGTTTAAAAAAAACAAGATGGCGACCGCCAACAACAGGGTAAACACGCCCACTTCTTACAGTTCAGTTAATCGGCTTTTCTTCCCATTATTGTAAATACCAAATGCATAGTAAAGAGAACCAGAATGCACCAGACTGATATTACATATTATTATTATTATTATATATATATATATATATATATATATATAATATACATTATAATCTGTGTCTTAGATTGGACCAACGCAGCTCAGTTGCCCTGAAATAGTTTCTCACTTTCTGTACTACATTTCCTGTTCTCTCTCTCTCTCTCTCTCTCTCTCTCTCTCTCTCTCTCTCTCTCTCTCTCTCTCTCTCTCTCTCTCTTGTGCTTATTGAGGAAAATGCGTTTTCATTTGAGTGATCGATTACAGAAACACAAAGCCAGCTCTACAGCCGTCACTTACGTCTCCGTAGATCTGCATTACTGCCCCCCCCATGATTCATTGAGCTGAGCGCTTTGAACGCTGGGAAATTGCCCCCATGGCTTGAAAAATGTAAATATAGTGGAAACTCATTATCTGGCTTCGTTGCCAGATATGCACACACACACACACACACACACACACACACACACACACACACACACACACACACACACACACACACCGATTTACCACCCAAATAGGAAGCATTTCCGTCCCTGAATTAATCCCAGAGAGACAATCAGCATTGGAGAACCACAATTATTTAAAGAGAAAAACTAATTCTCTCTCTCCTGGAGAAACTGAATATCTGCAAGAA
>NW_027176979.1:595000-632500 GCF_023349555.1 Cebidichthys violaceus | reverse complement strand
GGGCAGATTCCTGAGAAACAGCGTTTTGTAAACAGGCTGTGGTGAATAAAACCATCATGAATCACCATGAAACCTCAGCAGATGATTACTTACATGTAACACTTACTTCCTGTATTACAAGTTTCAAAAACGTTACGGTTAAATATGCTAATGAGGCATTATCTAACGGCAACTTTAAGAGAAATCTACAGACGCCAATAGACAAAGAGGTAAATAAACAGGAATGTTTTCTTTCCACTTTTATGAAAGAAGACATTAAACAAATGGATCAGTGCATGAAAACCATGCTTCTGTATGGTGTCTTCATACTCATTAACTCATTCAATACAATGCTCAGCACTGTTCTAGTTTAACTACAGAACGATTAAAACACACTGAAACCCTCTGAACCGTCACCAGCCTTAAGAACATGGTGCTTAAATACATGCAGAGTGATGAGCAGAGTTGTATTTGCAAAGGACTAAAGAGGGGGGGGGTTGAAAATAGAAGCGAAGGATCCGTGGAAGCAGATCAAGAAGATGTAAAGGAGGAGAAGTGAGGAGAAGAATAAATACAAATGATGACGGAAGAAGGAAACGAGAGGAATCAAGGAAAGGAGGCGAGGAACGATCATGGGAGTGTGTGTGTGTGTGTGTGTGTGTGTGTGTGTGTGTGTGTGTGTGTGTGTGTGTTGAATTATAGATGCAGTCGAGGTGAAATTTTCATGAAAACGTTGCTAAGCCGTTCAAAGATTAGTCGAACAACCTCACACATGACCTGAGAGATGGAGGGATGAAAGGATGGGGAGGGAGTGAGGGAGGAGAGGTAGCGTGAGGAAAAGGAAGGATGCGGAGGAGGTGACGGGTGGAGAGGGATAACAGGATGGGAGGTAGAGAAGAAAGGGCAGAGGAAACAGAGGAGGTAGAGAAGAAAGGGCAGAGGAAACAGAGGAAGTAGAGAAGAAAGGGCAGAGGAAACAGAGGAGGTAGAGAAGAAAGGGCAGAGGAGGTAGAGAAGAAAGGGCAGAGGAAACAGAGGAGGTAGAGAAGAAAGGGCAGAGGAAACAGAGGAGGTAGAGAAGGAGTAGCATGCATGAAAGAACACGGGGATGAGACGGACGGGTGGAAAGGGAACGTAAGGAAGAAAACGAATCATACAAAGAATGTAGAGAGGGATAAAGGAAACGAAGTGAATGACCGGAGGTGGAGAGGAAAGAGAATGGAGGAGGTGGAGAGTTGTGTGGAGCGAGAGCAGGAGGTTAAAACGGGTTAATAGAGAGATAGAAAGGAGAGGAGGCAGTGGTAACCAGGAGCTGAGGAGATTAAGGAGGCAGAGAGGAGTGGTGAGGATGGAAAGGGAGGAAAAGGAGGCGATAAGGCGAGAAGCTACAGAGAGGAAAAAAAGACAAGAAGTAGGAGAGGAAAGGAAGGAAGCAAAAGAAGGATAGCTGTGATGGAGAGACGGGAGATAAAGAAGGGTGCATGAGGAGAGAGAGAGAGAGAGAGAGAGGAAGGAGGTGTTTTCATTCATCTCTCTGATCTGTGCTGCTAACAAGCTAACGCTATGACACTGTTTCTATGTTACGTTAGCTGATACATGCTCGTGTAGGCTAACAGCAGCTAGCTTGTGAGCTAATCAGAGCTCTGTACGGTAGACGGTTTCCTGTTCAGTTTATTTGGTTGTGATTCAGAACCGTAGATTGTATAGAAGTGGACACAGCCATCGTGACGTCACCCAATGGTTTGTGAACGATTTCCTCGTCGCCATCTTGGAATACAGCCGTCGCCATCTTGGCTTTTTTGCAACCAATGAACAGAAGTTACCATATTTAGAATGCGGAGGAGTGACGTAGATCTGGTAGCGGCAGCGAGTAAGCCCCGCCCCTAAAGCATCCCCTCTTTATGGTGTGTTTGACTCTAAATGGACCATAATGTAGTAAATGAACATCATGCTGTATTGAAGAAGACTGTAAACTAGAGATTGAGACCATAAACTCATGTTTACAATGTTTACTGAGGGAATAAATCAAGAGAGAAGTAGAGTCATTTTAGACTAGACTTCTATACAACCAGAGGAGTCGCCCCCTGCTGGACACTAGAGAGAATGCAGCTTTAACACACTTCAGTCGGCTGAACCGGAGGTTGTTGCTCAGGCAGCCGCTACAGATTCTATTCAATCTGTTTAAACTCAGTGTTTCTGCACAGTGGCAGATACAGATTACACTAATACAGTAAGTGGTATTCTGTCTGTATAATTAGATTCCAGTGGTGGCTCTTTAGAGTTATGTTCAATAACTCAGAGCGTTGAATGAAGCACAACTGGTTTGTAAAGGGAATGGGAGATGACACTCCGTAGAGTGTTCAGTTAGGACCCTAAGAGTCTACATCCATGGCTGATGGGATGTCCTTTAGGTGTCTGGTTGTTGACCAAACTATTGGACTGATTACTTGAGGAGTGCTCTGGATGAAAGGTGTGCGTCCTCATCCTGAGGGGAACACAAATGTCTGCACAAAAGTTCCGTATCAATCCAGTCAGAAGTCGTAGAGACGTACTGTAACAAACGTGAAGCTCACGGTGGGCCGAGGAGAAAGGTCACGGGATCACCGACGTGACTGGGATTCATCCTCTGGGCACCATGCATGTCATGTTGTTGACACATGTCAGTCTGGAGACAGTCCGGAGGGTCGCTTCTCAAACGTCCCTGCAGACATTGAGCGAACGTTCTCCAGCCTTTTTACTTAATCTTGAGCTTAGTGAAACTCTCTGCGGCGGCTCACCGGCCTCTTAGGAGGAGGAAGACGGAGCGCCGCGGAGCGCCGTTAACGAGGTTATTGAGGAAGCGCTCCGATTGGTTCAGGCTCATTTCCCGAGGACACGCGTGTTGAGTTTCATCACCTGCTCTGTTGTGACCTTCGGCCGGTCAGATGATAACCAGCTTATTAACATGCCCCCCCCCCACACACACACATTATCATATCCTAGAACATGAACAAAATGTGTGTGTGTGTGTGTGTGTGTGTGTGTGTGTGTACTAATTACAATCCCCAGGCATGATGGGTTACGTGCGTTCATGACATCATCGTTAAAGTCCATTTAAGCAGCGCTGCCTGTCGTTTCCTAGATAAACCGGCTAATTAGACGTTCCGCATGATTCAACCCGTCCCTAAAAAACACAACATGCATGTTCATAGTAATACTAATATCTTCTGTCTGAACGAGGCCAGCTTGTGGTGGTTTAGGAAGTTTACAAAGAAGATGGAGATATTATAACTAAAGTATATACTGTATACACATATATATATATATATCTCTATATATCCCAGTGTCACAGTGATCCTCATCAGTCAGAGTGACGGTGAGACTAGTGCACAGAGCTCATTGTGAGTTTGTGCACAGGTTGACTTGAGTGACACCGGCCACCTACGCGCCTCCCGCCCACACTGTTTGATTGACAGCTGATCTCTGGGAAATGCAATGTGGAGAAAAGTGGATTCCTCGACGTCTGCCTGACCTTCTTCAGCTCACGCTCCCTAACGCTGGCTCGTTAAGGGAAGAGCGAAGGCTGCAAATTATGCTAATTAAGCAACCGGCCTCATTATTCACAGTTAATTCATTTCATTTGCTTTGTGTGTGTGTGTGTGTGTGTGTGTGTGTGTGTGTGTCTGTGTGTGTGTGTGTGTGTGTGTGGCTGCATTAGTGATGACCCGTATCCTCATGAAGCGCCGATGCTCCGTCGATATTCCCTCCATCTCTCGTCTCCAGAGCCGGTCCTCTCGTCCAATCACCAGCCAGCGTGGTCAACGCCCCGCCCTCTCCGCTCTCTGTTAGTCTTACTTTGACTTCAGTGTTTTAAACTAACATCAAGGCCACATCTGACATGTGCACCTTCCTTCACTGTGTGTGTGTGTGTGTGTGTGTGTGTGTGTGTGTGTGTGTGTGTGTGTGTGTGTGTGTGTGTGTGTGAGTGTGTGTGTGTGTGTGTGTAGAGATCTGGTCAAAAAGCCATTTTCCAGTAAGAGCTCTTCATGAGGACGTCGTCATCGTCGGAGTAGTTTTGCTGAGTCAGCTTAATGAACGACAGACAGAAGAAAGGAAATAGGGGTGTGTGTGTGGGGGGGGGGGGTGGGGGGGGGGGGCTAAGCTCTCTGTGTTGTTGTCAATGTCCTCATCTAGAGTGAAGGAATCACTGAATAGAAAGGTAGAAACTAGAGACAGGATGGTGATTTATGTAATATGAATATGTCTCTCACTGCATGAGAGCAATAAGGGAGGGAGGAGAGTATGCAAGTAAAGGAAGGATAGGAGGGAGAATGGCCTAGGAGGCATGGAAGGAAGGGAACAATGTGAAGGAGGAAGAACCCTTGATGAAACAGAAACATGATGAAGTGGATCAGATGTGGTTTTGGGTCTGAATCTCTAGAGAGGAAAAACAACGTATTGTTGTTGCACTTTAGCAACAAAATGTAAACATTTTGAAAATGTCTATTTTTAAAATGTAGCTTTTCTACTGTGGGATCAAAACAATGCATGAACTAGTAACAAGAAACAGAAGCATACCTTTGAGAAGACCATCACACCAAAAGGCCGGACAGTTGAAACTGTCCCGGGGCTTTCAAGCAGATCACATGATCTTCATCAGGCGTCGTGGAATTGCTTTCAAATGTGAAGAGAAGTCCGTAACGGACTCAAAGAGGGTTTCAGGTGTCGATCATGAAGCATCGTGCTCTGACTCACTCTTAAAGACTTAACAATTGTCCGATCGCGACGTGACACATCTCACCGCGGACCTTAACAAGTAGAAGAGTGATCAGTGCCAGTGTGTTTTATATATCGGAGTCAGAAGATGTTTGAAAGGACATTTCTGCAATGACACGGCAACACGTCGAGCTAAACGCTAACGTGCTAACAGCGTTGTTTGATGTCTGTAATGTTGCAGCTGAGGCTGACGGAGCCGTCGTTAGATCTCTGTGAATCTAAGGAAAGCAGGCGGAGAATGAACGATGGCGTCTACGTCTGAAGGTGCAGGAATTATGGGCCAAAACAGGAAGTGCTTTACAGATTAATAGCTATATTAAATAAAATATATTATATACGGCCAAATCTGTGATCACACATCCTCCGGTCGATAGCGATCACGATCGTTGGTTGGTTTCAGGGACAAAGTATTTGAATGAAATGATCTGATCACAGAGGGTCATTTCTGTTAAATATATGATAATGCAATATATTTTTTGTGATATACTGTGTGTATATATATATAAATTAGGGATTGGTCCGGTCTCGTCTATAGTCGAATCAATGTTTCTTCTTCTTCTTCTTCTTGGCCTTTGATCCCTCTCTTTCTCTCTTTATGCTTCGGTAGAAACGTTGTAAAATCAGACCTTCTTGTCAGAGGAACGCTACATGTAACCATCAGGTAGGTGTTGGTTCAGAATGATGGGCGGCGCCGTCTGTCGTGTCTCATCCTGCTTTCTTTACGAGGTTGTGAGTAGAGCTGTTGGTGCTGATTCCATATTCCACACAGTGTGAGGGGCTACGACGGGGAAGAGGTCTCCTACTGAAGCCTCCAACAGAGGTTCTACAACAACACTGAGTTTGTGGCGCTGTACAGCCTCCATCGCTTTAAGAACAGTACGAGTCGATGCTGCGACTCGTCGTCGCTCAGTCAGCAGCTCTGCTTTCTGAGACCATTTCAGATGCTTTTCATATTCCTCCAGCAGTCCGTCAGCATGTGAGCGAGAGCAGCAGATGAAAGGCGAGATCAGGGGAGGGCAGGGGAAGGAGAGGATGCTCTGAATGACTCAAATCACATTAACTTCCTGCAGCACGATGTGCTCCGGCGTGTGTTTCTGCAAGCATCACGTTAATCTATGACTAATTAAACTGAGCTGTTAATTTGAGCCTTGCCTCTGCTGCATCTCGTCTGATTTATACGTCGCATTTGCATGTTATAGGAACAGGAAGGGGGGGGGGGGGTTAATAAAAGAGCAAAGGGAAGGAAGGAAGGACTCAAGGAAAGAGGCCTCAGACAGAATTAGCTCAGCTAAGATGCAGTTAGTGGAAATCCGATGTGTGTGTTCTTGAAGGTGTGTGTGACGTGTGACGCCCCCCCCCCCCCCCCCCCCCGACGGGCTGAGTTATAGTCTAATCTGTCTCCACTGGGTCCTGCATTGAAAGCAGCCTCACAAATCACCAGATCCAGACATCAGCTCACACACACACACACACACACACACACACACAGGAGGGTCATGATCAGGGCTCATGTGTGTTAATGTGGACCTGCACACGTGTGTGTGTGTGTGTGTGTGTGGTAATGTGACAGTTCAATCAGACCCAGACGATGGACAGACGTCTGGACAGATGAGGCTCCGTTGATTTAACGTTTCAGGACTTTTTCTCAGACACAACATCACATCTACTGTGAACACGGTTGCTGGTTCACACAGTGTACTGTAAATACTCTCCTTCTAAAATATTCATATCCTATTGTGTTCTTTTATTTATGACTCCAACCGTCTGGTGAGCGTCTGGAAACCTGTTCTAGGAGTTCTGTGTATTCATGTGAAGAACAACCATCAAGAACTCTCATTCACTTCAATGAGCCACAGTGGATCCAGAGGCACCGTAAACTAGAACAATGAACCTGGATGAATTCATAAAGCCCTGTTTGGCCAGTCGAGAACATGCAGGAGAACGTTCCTGATAGATCGTGGTTTTAAACCCATCTGTTACTCTGGTAAACCTTAGTGTCTGTGTGAGACGCACCAGGCTTTAAAACAACAATCCTTCAGTAAGAGACAGTCAGAGCAACTGATGGAGGACAAAGAACGGGTGGACGGACGGGTCAAACAAACAGCTGTTTATGTCCCGTATGAAACCATTTCACAGAAGACTTGTTGGATATCTTCCGTACTTTACTGACTCCAGCTATAACGAAGTGTTGAGCACAATGTGAAACCTGTTTGAATCTCTGAACAGACTCGAGGTGTTGATTCAGGATGATATTCATTTTAAAAACAACACGTTGACTTTCACACTTTCACTTCCTCTGTCGTGAGCGATGGAGCCGAGCGGCCGCTGGTAGAGCTTCACAATGTTAGTCTGGTTTACTCAGAGCAATCAAACATTTGACTTTACTGTTACTGTTACTGCTACTGTTACTGTTACTGCTACTGCTACTGTTACTGTTACTGTTACTGTTACCTTACTGCTACTGTTACTGTTACTGTTACTGTTACCTTACTGCTACTGTTACTGCTACTGTTACTGTTACTGTTACTGCTACTGCTACTGCTACTGCTACTGTTACTGTTACTGCTACTGCTACTGTTACTGTTACTGTTACTGTTACTGCTACTGTTACCTTACTGCTACTGTTACTGTTACTGCTACTGTTGCTGCTACTGTTACTGTTACTGTTACTGCTACTGTTACTGCTAATGTTACTGCTACTGTTACTGTTACTGCTACTGTTGCTGTTGCTGTTACTGTTACTGCTACTGTTGCTGCTACTGTTACTGTTACCGTTACTTCTACTGCTACTGCTACTGTTACTGCTACTGTTACTGTTACTGCTACTGTTACTGCTACTGCTACTGTTACTGTTACTGCTACTGTTACCTTACTGCTACTGTTACTGTTACTGCTACTGTTACTGTTACTGTTACTGTTACTGCTACTGCTACTGTTACTGCTACTGTTACTGTTACTGCTACTGTTACTGTTACTGCTACTGTTACCTTACTGCTACTGTTACTGTTACTGCTACTGTTACTGCTACTGTTACCTTACTGCTACTGCTACTGTTACTGTTACTGTTACTGTTACTGCTACTGTTACCTTACTGCTACTGTTACTGCTACTGTTACTGCTACTGTTACTGTTACTGCTACTGTTACTGCTACTGTTACCTTACTGCTACTGCTACTGCTGCTGCTACTGCTGCTACTGTTACCGCTACTGTTACCGCTACCGCTACTGTTAATGTTAATGTTACTGTTACTGTTACTGCTACTGTTACTGCTACTGTTACTGTTACTGTTACTGTTACTGTTACTGCTACTGTTACTGCTACTGTTACTGCTACTGTTACTGCTACTGCTACTGCTACTGTTACTGTTACTGCTACTGCTACTGTTACTGTTACTGTTACTGTTACTGCTACTGTTACCTTACTGCTACTGTTACTGTTACTGCTACTGTTGCTGCTACTGTTACTGTTACTGTTACTGCTACTGTTACTGCTAATGTTACTGTTACTGTTACTGTTACTGCTACTGTTGCTGTTACTGTTACTGCTACTGTTGCTGCTACTGTTACTGTTACCGTTACTTCTACTGCTACTGCTACTGTTACTGCTACTGTTACTGCTACTGTTACTGTTACTGCTACTGTTACTGTTACTGCTACTGTTACCTTACTGCTACTGTTACTGTTACTGCTACTGTTACTGTTACTGTTACTGTTACTGCTACTGCTACTGCTACTGCTACTGTTACTGCTACTGTTACTGTTACTGCTACTGTTACCTTACTGCTACTGTTACTGTTACTGCTACTGTTACTGCTACTGTTACCTTACTGCTACTGCTACTGTTACTGTTACTGTTACTGTTACTGCTACTGTTACCTTACTGCTACTGTTACTGCTACTGTTACTGCTACTGTTACTGTTACTGCTACTGTTACTGCTACTGTTACCTTACTGCTACTGCTACTGCTGCTGCTACTGCTGCTACTGTTACCGCTACTGTTACCGCTACCGCTACTGTTAATGTTAATGTTACTGTTACTGTTACTGCTACTGTTACTGCTACTGTTACTGTTACTGTTACTGTTACTGCTACTGTTACTGCTACTGTTACTGTTACTGTTACTGCTACTGTTACTGCTACTGCTACTGCTACTGTTACTGTTACTGCTTCCTGTTCTTTTAATGTCTCACAACACAACAGTCTGGTCCGTCCAAAGACGGCGTCGCCGGGCCATTCCTCACGCTCTATCTGAAAAGAGAACAATATTTTATTTGTTATGTTGTTCCTCTCTGTGAAGGCAGCTCCAGCCCACCTTGTACATCCAGTACACTGAGAGGTGTGTGTGTGTGTGTGTGTGTGTGTGTGTGTGTGTGTGTGTGTGTTTGTTTGTGTGTGTGTGCGCGTGTTTCATCAGTGTTTATCTCATGTCCCGACAAAGGCAGGTTGTATTTCATTCAAAAGCTTTTACCGGCAGCCTTTTTACTTGATGCGGAGCCTAAATCCTGGTTGTGACGTTTCAATTTGAAACACATGAGAGAGAGTTCAGGCTGTCTGTCACGCGGCGCTCACGCTAACGGAGATGCTTTTTGATTGAAACAGCACCGCGGCATTCTGGGAAGAGACCTGACGACGACGCTGCCAAAATGAATAATAAAGAGAAATACATCTGAAGGATGTAGTTAATAAACAGTGACGCTCTGACTGTACGAAGAGCTCCAAACAAACATTCATGAGGGACCAGAGCCGCCGTGTCTTGTTGACCGTGTCTTGTAGACAGTGTCTTGCTGACTGTGTCTTGTTGACCGTGTCTTGTTGACTGTCTTGTTGACCGTGTCTTGTAGACCGTGTCTTGTTGACCGTGTCTTGTAGACCGTGTCTTGTAGACCGTGTCTTGCTGACCGTGTCTTGCAGACCGTGTCTTGCTGACCGTGTCTTGTTTACCGTGTCTTGTTGACCGTGTCTTGTTGACCATGTCTTGCTGACCGTGTCTTGTTGACCGTGTCTTGTAGACTGTCTTGTATAACTCTCCTTGTGTCTCGTTCATCAGGGAACATTGCAGCACATTCGTTGGGGGTCTCTGATTGTGCGAATATGCACAAACAGAACCTGCCGTGGAGCTGTGAATAATGCACACGCATGAAAGATGAGGTCATAATAACGGTGTGAACGGATTTAATATGGATTGTTCTATCGTGTGTGTGTGTGTGTGTGTGTGTGTGTGTGTGTGTGTGTGTGTGTGAGAATGAGGTTATTGGATTTAATCCACTGAGTAATATGTTTAGGCAGAGAAAGACTCCTCGTGGAAATGGGAAAGCCTTGACCTTTCTGGGTGCATCTGATTACTGTCGTCTCCACTTCATCTCAAGTGTGTGTATGTGTTGGTGTTTGGGGGGGGGGGGGGGGGGGGGAGTCAGAGGTTGTATAACCAGAAAAGGAGCTCCGTCAGGCCAAGGGGAGATTTTGTCACAATGAGCAAACTCTTTCACCTCGTCAAAGGGTTTTCATGTGGTCATTTAAGACGTCGTTGTTATAACAAACACAGATTGTAGCCTTTTTATTAACGGGTAACTTGAGTATTTTTTAAGTGACAACAAAAGAAAAGCGTTTTTGAAATGGTCTGACATTGAGGGGCTGCAATGTAATCACCCGTTTACGTGCACTAAAAGTGCTTGTTTGTGTCGCTGACGGGCTCAGATTGTTATTTAAAGTGACAGCATGGTCGAGAGAACCCTCCAGAGAAATGAAATGTTTCTCTTATTGTGTTCATGTAAATTGTTGCCAGAGGACGATTGTGGAAACGTGAATGAGAGTTGGAGGAGAGGGCTGCCGCTGTTGTCGGTTTGTTGTGTTGGAGTACGGGAGGCGGGGCTTATGCTGCATTCACACGGAGTCAGGCAGACGGTAAACGGCAAGATAACGTTTTAGAGGAAGAAAGCGTGGACGGTGACTTTAGTGGCGACGGTAGACGGCACAGCCGCCTCTATTTCTCTGTTGTCGTACATTGACGGTGAGGAGTTGACCACAGAGATCACAGTGCAGCCCGTCTGCAGCGTTCTCCCTCAATACTGGACCAGTTTAAACTAGATGTCTCCATTAGTTAGTTAGACGTCATCTTTTAATACGCTGAACATGTAAACAAGCTTTCAGACAAACGTCTGGCTCTTTATCATCGAGCCGTTGGCTGATAGGTGATAGTGTTCAGTGGGTTCATCAGAGCTCCAGTTTCTGCTGAAAACCAATAAAATGACCCAAAATGAGAAAATAAGTTCTGTAGAGCAGAGCGGTCTGCAGGTCGGTGCTGTATATGTAGAGAACGTGCTGACTGTAGTGACTGGAAACACCGGCCTTCTGTTTTTGACACTTCACTCAAAGCTCCGGGAAACTTTTTGACGAGCGACACTCAGACAGCGCGTCCACGCTTGACATTGAAGTTCAGCTGACGCCGTCATCCAGAGACTTCAACACCGAGAGCGACGGCAGAATATCCACCAAGATGCCGAAGCGGCAGAATAAGACCAGAATAAGACCAAAATAAGACCAGCATAAAACCAGAATAAGACCAAAATAAGACCGGAATAAGACCAGCATAACACCAGAATAAGACCAGAATAAGACCAGCATAAGACCAGAATAAGACCAGAATAAGACCAGAATAAGACCAGCATAAGACCAGCATAAAACCAGAATAAGACCAGAATAAGACCAGCATAAGACCAGAATAAGACCAGAATAAGACCAGCATAAAACCAGAATAAGACCAAAATAAGACCAGAATAAGACCAGCATAAAACCAGAATAAGACCAAAATAAGACCAGAATAAGACCAAAATAAGACCAGAATAAGACCAGAATAAGACCAGAATAAGACCAGCATAAAACCAGAATAAAACCAGCATAAGACCAAAATAAGACCAGAATAAGACCAGAATAAATCCAGCATAAAACCAGCATAAGACTGGCCCTCGAAACAACATAAGGATACACATCAGAGTGTGGAATCGGTCAATCAATCAAACAACTCCTTCATTAGATGTCATTCCTCCAGTAGAGATCTACAGAATCTGTAACATGAGAGATCAACATTTTGAGGTTTTTGAAGGATTTCTTTTCATTAATTTGTCGCTCATCTGAATCAATACATAAACTCCAGAATCTACAATTTATTAGTTATTAGTTAGCTTAATTCTGGTTTTGGTAACACTTTCTATGATGTTTATAATGCACAATAAACATGCTAATAATGCATTATAATGTGCTTATAACACAAGATACTTACAGTCATAAGCACTCATAAATATCCATAATGCTTCAAGGATCATAGTGTATTATAAGTCTCACTGTAGAATAATCATAATGAGACTATAAGTTACTCTCATTGGACATTGTGTGCTTGAAGTATTTATTATGTTTATAACCTTTCACCAGTCATTATGAAGAATGATGATATTTGACCTGAAGTCATTATAAAATGCTTCTTTAGATTTTAATTAAGTCTGCATTACTGACAGAAAGTGTCACCTAGCTTGTGAACATGCTCCGGCGCCCCTGGTGTTTTACACGGTGACGACACAATGACACATGTCTAGAGTGTCTGCTGATGCCACTGTGATCGTAGAGGATCAAGAACCAAGAAGAACCAAGAAGAACCAAACACACGGAGACTCTGAGTTCTTCATCTCTTAAACTTTTGGCAGGTTCTCCGGCGCCGCGTGTCACAGTATCCTCTAATTTACCGACTAATCAGGTGAACTCAGGCATGTGTTTTTGGGTTGAAAGCGTTCCCTTTTTAACGAGGGGTCTCGTTAACGAGCTTTCCTTTAACGAGCTGTCGTCTGTTGACTCAGCGGGCTGTCAAGGTGTCAGCGGAGCGGAGCTCAGCCCGGGGGGGGGGGGGGGGAGGTTCTCGCTCTTCGCTTCATATTCAAGGAGAGGTTGATGTCACCTGAGGAGACTGTTTGGATTCATTACATTAGCACTGGTACAGTAGTGACTTTAATCCAATTTCAAACCTTTGTGTTTACATTTCCTCTTCATGTTATTACTGATTTCTTTCTTTTTTCCTCATGTTTTTGGGGGAAAGCCTGAGACTTCGTCCTCAAACCTGCCGACTACTCATGTGTCTCTGCTCTCAGTGGTGTAGAATATTTTAACCCTTGAGCACCGAACAGTGCCGTGAACACAGCCGGCCTGCTGGGTCCTCTTGAACCTCAGTGAACGTCATGTGTTCACATGTTTAACCGGCGGCTCCGGATCAGAATATATCACATTTCTGATTTCTAAGTCATCCAGGGGGCCAGATCGGACCCTTTGGCGGTCCGGTTCTGGCCCTCGGGCCCCTGATCTAGAGTCCATTAAGAGGTTGTGTGTGGTGTTTGCTATTCCCATGAACTAGTCTGGACTTGACAGCCTGCTCACTCTGAATCAGTCTCATTGTTGGAGACGAGCAGCTGTGTGTCGTCGGTTACTTTACCGTCGCTGCTTTCACGAGCAGGAAGTTCGTTCGGTCCAAGAAGAAGTTCCTCTTCAGGATGAAAGGAGACTTGGCCCAGACGAGGAGAAGATACTGTAAATGTAAAACGCTTAATTTCTTCTTTTCTTCAAGAACTTGATGGCAATTAAGGATGGAGATTATTAATTTAAAAAGATTTAGAAATGAGGAGATGCATGAGTTGAAATGCGTGTCTTTGTCTGGCCAGCTGTCCCGTCCAGCTCAAAGAGTCTGCAGGAGGAAACCGGCTCCGGTCAGCCGGCATTTAAGTGAGTGAGCTGCCAGAAAAACACTCTGACGTGATTGGATATCAAGTGATTCTCACACACACACACACACACACACAGCTGGAGTCCATGCTGGTTACCATAGACAGTAATGGGAAGATAATTGCACAGGTAGCTTTCATCCCTCTGTGGCAACAAAGGCGTGATTGTCAGTACCGGCGTTTGATGGTCGCTGGAGGGACAGAGATAAGTGTTTCATTGTGTGTGTTTGATTTATTGATTTATACCAACAAGCTAGTCAACCACCTGGGACGCCTCCGTCTGCCTCCTCGTGTTCACGAACCACAGGTTGGAGGAAAATTCAATGTAAGCTTGAAGCTCAGTCAGCTTAGTGGTGGAAACACAAACATTTAAATACAAATTTAAAAAGTGTGAAAACACACCGCGGTGACGAGAGCGGCAGCAGCTGGATGTAATGAAATAAAGATGTTTAATCTCTGCTGCACGTCTCTGCTCCGTTCAATCTTCTGATGCATTTATTTCAGATTTTAATGAATGTTTGTCTCCGGATGTAACTGCAGATATGAATCATTGTCTTATGTTTCATTATGTTCACGCATAGATTTCTACAGTCGGTCTGTGTGTCTTCATTGTCTGCTTGTCTTTGTTGTGTCCTGTTATGGAGACGCAGAGTCTGGTGATCACCATGAAAGAACAGAACAGTAGTGAACAGTTTGAATTACACGTTCGTCAATTTAAAAGATCATTTTGTACGTCGAGAAAGTGACAGGTTGTCATAAACCTGTTGAAGACCTTCACACGTCAATACAAGAAACGCACCAAACTACCTGCTTATGTTCAGAGAAAACATCATAATGTGTCTTAAATTATAAGCATGTCTCAGTTACAGACGTCAGTTAAAATCATTTGGTGAGTTCTGTGTTTGTTGGACCGATCCATCCACCAGACCTCCTCCCCAGGTGGACTTCTGTGGACTAGGATTAGAAACTAATTAGTGATACGACACACATCAAAAGATATTTTTAGGAGACCAGGTTAAATAACCTGTCTGTCCTCTTCAGGTGAAACGAGCGCTGCAGCAGCAGTTGATTGAAGAAATATGCAAATTCAAGAGTTCACTCTGAACAACCTGAACAGTAAAAGATGACTGAATGAATTCTTCAGACACACAGTGGACCCTACCTACAGGACCATAACGCTCTAATTACATGAATGAAAATACAGCCGATACTCAAAAATGTTAACCGATCGTCTCGGGGGAAGTTCTATGAATGGATCCTTTAAAGGTCCAGATGCTTGGATAACAGAACCACACACACACATTTCTTTTGTTGTGACGTTTATTTATTTAGACCTGAACCTGATCCTTCAGCAGTTTGTTCAGGGTCTCCCTCAACTCATCGGGGTCTCTGTTCTCAGTCACGGTGGTTAGCGCTGTGCATGCTAACTGTCTCGTACATACTGATTGTATCCAGCACACATTAATACGCTTACTCTCCTCTTTCTCTCTTTTATTTCTACCGCCTCACTGTTTCACCCCGGGGTATTACCCAGAATCCATTGCTTTGGGGTGAAAAGTTCCCCGTCTCTCTCCTTCATCTCCAGGGAATTCAACAGGCGTCATTTCAGAGCGCGAAGCCGGACATTAAGAACATTAAGTGAGTTAATAGGCAGCCTCCAAACGCTAATGGCTCCATTGTGAAATTGGTTTGGAAAAATTCAATTTAATCCCAAACTGCAATGAAAGCTCCCTCATCCTGCTGGTTATTTAACGGGAAAACACCTTAAAATGACCGGGAAGGTTATGATGAAGCACGCTGATCTGGAGGAATGAGGGGAAATAATTAAAACCTGTCGCCGTTCAGGACCGGATATGAGCCGGGTGAAAGAGAGAAGGAGGGAAAGAGGGAAAGAGGGAAAGAGGAAGAGGAGATGAGGGATAAAGACCTTCAGTGGTCATGTGAGAGAAGATGAAGAAGAGACATGAGACCAGTTCAAGACCAGAGAAGAGACCATGTGGAGTAGAGGAACACGGCTGAAAAGAAAGAGTCCAGAAGGAGAAGATACAGATGTAGACAAAGATGAAGTGCAAATACGATGAAAAATGAAGGATGAAGAGGGATGAGGTTAAAAAGAGAGAGCGTAAAGGCCAAACATTGAGATGCAGAAGAAGAAGAAACTCCACCTTCACTTGGATCTCAGCTGCACACCTGTAAAGTTCTGTGACTGCGTCTTGGACGACCGTGACGCCGTCGCGGTGACAAAAAGCAAACAAACAAACCGTAATAATTTACAGCCTGGCAAAGCGGCGGCGGCGTGCGACCGCAGCTGCCGCCGGGGCTCTTGCTTTCGGAAAGTCTCACCCGAGAAACATCCTCGGTATGCGCCGCGGCGTCTCTGAGCTGTAAAAAGCTCTGCCGCTTAATATTTGATGTGGTGTTCGTGTCTCTCGGCAGCCTTCGCTTGTAGGCACTTTGGGTTGAGGTCAGGGAGCCGTGAAACAGAAGCACGCCTCGTTTCAACCGACGTCACGCGTTCGACCTTCTCTAAAGGTTCACCAGGAGCCACAAACCAGCAGCATGTGTTGTCCTCCGCTGAGCTTTGGCTGCCGGGACTTTCCCATTATTGTTCTGGGAGTCGTGTCTCAGAGTTGACGGCGAACTGATCCGTCTTGATGTTGGCGCTAACACACCTTTGCACCTCATCTCCAGCGGTTCCCTGGCAGCCCAGACCTCCGGCTGCTGGTCCCTCCAGCGTGTCGTGTCGGCGGCTGCGTGCTGAACTTCAGAAGAAGTGCTCGGTCAGAATGGAAGTGTGTTTTCCAAATGTAGGTGACTGTGACACGGGGACCTGTCTGTGTGTTTAGCTTCAGTCTGAACCCTGAAGAGAAGGGTCTCAGTGAGCTCGAGGCCCGGTAGACGACAACCGGCCTCCAGGCTCATTCTGCTCATCAGAGGTCAATGTTGATTCATTTATCACGTGACTCCTGTACTTCAGTAACGGCACTGATGTAGTTATTTTAACCAAATCTTTTCCTAAACCTAACATTAAGTTGTTTCTTGTGAAGACAGGCTTTTATTTTGAAGAGGCCGTATGAATGTAACAAGCAGAAATTGACCCGTGTTGCTGGAGAAATGAGGAATCCCTTTTGTTCAGATATCATATGAACCATAAGTTCATATGATATCGTCGTCTCCAGGCATGTGAAGCAGGGTGCTTCTGGACACGGAGACTCCTTAACAAACGTTCTTTGGTTAAATAAGTAATGAGCCTCACGCTGAAAGTTTAATACTGCAGTAATGTCGTTATTGGTAGTGAAAAAGGACCTTTGGTTTGTGTTTAAGACATTAGCTCACAGCCAGCTCTCAGCAGAGTCCATTCATACATCAGGCTGAGCTAAGAAGATGAATTATTAAATACACCTAGAACAGTAGAAACTAGTCTGACGGGGCAACAGAATCCACTCCGTTATGTATGGAAGACAAACACAGCGAGTCGCCGTGACTCTGGCTCTGAGCTGAAATCCATCGGGTTCTGTTGAACACCGAGTCGGTGACATTGAGAGTGCACACGGCTCACTGAAACACACTGCTGGTGTGTTGCAGTAGTGAACACATGCAGGCCTTTTATATGACTGATGATTGGATGAAACAAGTCCACTGGTATCCAATCAGCTGATCTGAAGGTTCCGTTTGATTCTAAATCCGGAATTGTTGGTTGCTTTGTGAGACCATGAGTCTTTATCAGGAGGCAACCTGCAGGTCTGGAAACAGTGAAGCCAATGT
This sequence comes from Cebidichthys violaceus, assembly GCF_023349555.1. Lineage (NCBI taxonomy): Eukaryota > Metazoa > Chordata > Actinopteri > Perciformes > Stichaeidae > Cebidichthys > Cebidichthys violaceus. The sequence continues at coordinate 615,244 of NW_027176979.1, read as the reverse complement.
GGGAGTGTGTCAGAGCTGCATTCTCTCTAGTGTCCAGCAGGGGGCGACTCCTCTGGTTGTATAGAAGTCTAGTCTAAAATGACTCTACTTCTCTCTTGATTTATTCCCTCAGTAAACATTGTAAACATGAGTTTATGGTCTCAATCTCTAGTTTACAGTCTTCTTCAATACAGCATGATGTTCATTTAGTACATTATGCTCCATTTAGAGTCAAACAGACCATAAAGCAGGGGATGATTTAGGGGCGGGGCTACACACTGATTGACAGGTTTCTATTACAGCGTTGTAGAGACGCTGTGTCCGTCTTTTCCTCTTAGAACTTCAACCCTTCAATGGTGTGTTTTTAAGTTAATGAAAGTCAACTGTAGCACTTTGTCTTGATTCAGAGTTTGGTTGTTCTTAGCTCCACCCTCCTCAGAGATGTCTTTACAATAAGCCACAAGTACTTTGTCTTTGTCTACACACATCCTATTTTGCCTTTTAGCTGCAGGAAGATGTCATTATGTTTAAAGGGAGATTTTGCTGTTGAGTTCTTGATACTCTTGAGCTCCGTTTGTTCTCATTAGGATGACCGGTCTGAAACAATGCGTCTGAGAGTAACAATGAGTGTTTGTGTTTCTTTGTTTTTGTGGGTGCGTTTCGAATGAGTTGACCCTTTAACTTCTGTCAGCGCGCTGTGGAGATGCTCTACTGTATGTGTGTAGCTCACTTCCACTGTGTTGAACAGTGCTGACGGTGGAAAGTGATGTGGCTTAACCTCCTCCACTGTAGACCAACAGAAACACTGCTTTGTTCTGCCTTTCTTTGTGCGTCTGTGGAAATGAATGTGTGTGTGTGTGTGTGTGTTATTCATATGACTTGACACTGCCTCGCTTCAATGCGCTCTGTAGCAACACACACACACACACACACACACACACACACACACACACACACACACACACACACACACACACACACACACACACTCCCTCCCTTCGCCCTCTTTGCAGAGCGCTGCTCTTCCTCGCTTGAATGACCCCGCCTACTTCCTCGTGTTGTTGTTGTGTTGTTGTTCTTGTTGTCTTGGTGAAGTAAACCACGTTGTTTGGATTAATTGTGACCACAAACCAAAAGCTTTCTGCAGAGAGAGGCTGGCAGTGTTGGCAGGTGGCAACAGAAGAAGAAGAAGAAGAAGAAGAAGAAGAAGAAGAAGAAGAAGTCTGAATGTTAAATACAAAAGAACAACAGGAGGTCAACAGAGGCTTTGAAATAATGAAAATCCAGCTTCACAACCTTTAATTCATTGAATTAACTAAATCTAATGTTCTCAAGCTTTCAGAAGGTATTGTGGTGTTGTGTTCTGTTTTCGTCTTTGGACCTACTTTCTCTGCGTACCACGAAACCAGATTAGTGAGTTATGTATTAGTGAGTTAGTGTGATATGTTGAGTTTTTCTAACCGGGCTTTGATCACCATGATGACTCCCGCTGCACGCCTAACCCGCTCTGGAGCAGCTTACGCCTCGACCACAGAACTCTTAAAGGTTCTGTTCATACTGGATCGATCTGTTGTCTTCATCTGACGTTATTCTCTATTCAGACACACAGATCACTTTATACATCAAACGTGTTGAGCCTCAGTCATGCCACCAAACAAAGCCATCAGAGCAGCGCCGCAGGGACTCAGAACCGTCTAGTTGGTGATGTGGAACTCCAGAACCAGAACATTGTTTTACTTCATTTGTGAGGCCTGGTCATAAGTAGAGGACACGTATAAGACAGGTCTTTATTTAACCACTGCTCTCATGGAGAACAGCAGAAAGCATCAAGTCTTTAAATGTTTGAGATGTTTCTGGTGTTGTACAACCTTTGACCTCTGTTAGGTTCTGTACATGAGTCCAATACACATAAACAGACACACTGTCTCTAGCAGAAGCCTTGTTGCTAAAGTGCAGGTAACGGGTATTGATGGTTCACTGTGTTATTCAACGGTTTGATATGAAATGCTGAGTAATTCCTCCAGTTACACCCTTGACCTTCTGCAGTTCGGCCTTTTCCTCAGGACCAAGTTGTCTCACGTTCTTTTGGCTGCCAGCTCTGACATTTAATCTGGTTTAACTCGAGGACACGTCGAGCTACATTACGTGCAGCCCGTCTGCCCCGAAGATTCTGCACTTGATGAGTGATCGGCGAGAGCGAGACTCACTCAGAGGCCTTCGACGCTTCTTCTCTCACTCCGACGCTTGAAACAAGAACGAGATATTTCGGTCATTTTCTTTACAGATGGAGACTTTCGCTGGCAGTGTGTCACCTTCAACAACCAGCAGACAGGTGAGGAGAACCCTCACTTCTTCTGCTGCCAGCCTCCTGTCAGACCTGTCCATCACTCTGCCAACAGAACAGACAGCGAACCGTGACCTCGCGTCGCCTCGTCCAATCACAGCCGCACGACGCAGCGTCTGTCAATCTGGAATAAACTTCATGTGCTCGACAAAGCTTGAGGTTATTTATTCGATTTTCATTTCAACGTCTCTACAAAGAGAATAATTTATTCTCAACACAACGCCAATCAAACCACAGTTACATGCTGGAATAGCCCCGCCCCTTTTCTCTTCATCCGTCAGAGCTCTCATCTATCTGTCTGACCCGACGCTTCGTCTGGATGATCATCGCTCAATGTGACGGACATGACGTTAGAGCGAGGAGGACAGTCTGTCGGAGACGAGGATGGAAGTGTACGTTGGTGAAAGCACAACTCTGAACACCGTCAACACGTTGTTGTTGACGGTGTCTGTCTGACAGCTCAGAATACACAGACGGACAAACACAAGCTCCTCCTCTATGTTCTACGGTGACGCCACCGGAAACCGTCTGTTAGAGATCAGATGAAGGTGCTTTTTGTAGCCCGTTGTTGACGTGTCATGTGTGTGTGTGACTGACCTCCATCGGTGATGGAGGTGCTTCAGCTCTCTGGTGTTCTAGGAAGCCTTCAAGCGGTGGTTGAAAGAGTCGAAGGAGTGCATTGTGGGACACCGCAGCTTATGTGATAGAGGCTTATGGGACGGTCGATCATCCTGACGCCTCTGTGTTGTGCTGGTGGCGCTGTGTGTGTGTGTGTGTGTGTGTGTGTGTGTGTGTGTGTCCATATACATGTTTGTTCAAAAGAATGACTGAGAAAGCGAAAGACACACGTGTGTTTTCTTGAGACAATGACACTGATGGAGAGACCCAGGTGTGTGTGTGTGTGTGTGTGTGTGTGTGTGTGTGTGTGTGTGTGTGTGTGTGTGTGCAAGGGGAGTGTCACGACTTTGCATCATTATTAATGACAAATGTGTACATCTGGAACGATTGAACTATCATCTAAATCATGCTCGACAATAACCCGACAATAACCCGACAGCTGTTCAGTGTATTTCACCTTAAAGGAAACATATTGTATGTATCTGTGTCCTATTGGTGTGTGTTTGTCTCATACACCTAGAGGGTTGATGCTTTCATTCTCAGTCTCATAGATTCATAAATGATGAAAGTGGTATTTTTCTATCTCTCTCTTTTTATTGTTCTTTGTCACAGATCCCAAGAAGAGACTCTTGATCTATCTGTCCGCTGTCTGCTAACTTTTCTCCGGGGGTCAGGGTCAGGGTCAGGGTCAGGGTTAGGGTTAGGGTTAGGGGGTTAGGGTTAGGGGGTTAGAGGTAGGGGGTTAGGGGTAGGGTTCCAGGGTTAGGGGTTAGGGTTAGGGGGTTAGGGTTGGTGTTGGGGTCAGGGTTAGGGTTCCAGGGTTAGGGGTCAGGGTCGTGGGGCATCAGGCTCAGACATTCCAGACGTCCCTCTGTCCAGCAACACTGTAGGTTTATTAAGAGTGAACATGTAATTTGGGTGAACTGGCTCTTTTATATCAGTGTGTGTATTACTGTTCCATCCTATAATACGTTCATGATGTCACTCTGACTGCCTCTTGTCTCCATGGCTGCCATGTCAGGAGACGTCGACTGAACGTCAGTGAAGCATCAGAGCAGTTTGATGGAATAGATGAACGTTCACCTCCTTCTTCACTTCCTCGTTGCCAACGTTCTCCTCTGGTCTTCTCTCCCGTTCCTCCTCGCCTCTTTTATTCTCCTCTTCTCCTCCTTTTAAATCCATCCCTCCTCTTTCTGTTATCTTAGAAAGACACTCCAGTGTGTGTGTGTGTGTGTGTGTGTGTGTGTGTGTCTGTGCACACAGCTACTGTATGCATTTACTTTACCCAAATTAAAATTTTGGCATATTAACAGGATTTATAAATATTTGTAAAAGCAAATATTCATGAATAAGTTGTGTGTGTGCGTGTGTGCATGGGTGTGTGTGTGTGTGTGTGTGTGTGTGTGTGTGTGTGTGTGTGCAAGGGGAGTGTCACGACTTTGCATCCAATTGCTTCATTAAAGTATTTAGTCAGGCCTTTATTTAAGCAAAGCTGTGCGACGGCATGGAGCTAATCCTGTTTAAACACACCTGTGTGTGTGTGTGTGTGTGTGTGTGTGTGTGTGTGTGTGTGTGTGTGTGTGTGTGTGTGTGTGTTGACGCTGCAGGTTCCCCCTCTAGCATCACTTCTGGACGTGTCGGGGACGGACAGTCAGTTTCTGCTCGATACATGCTGAGTGTGAGTTTCAAAATAAAGTTCTGTGTTCAAAGGAAACGTTCACCCATTACCAGGCAGCCCGTCTGGGAGCTGTTTTAAACGTCTTATCCAGCGGTCAGTTGTTACTTAGCTCCACCCTCTCAAGTCACTTCTGGTTCCCAAAAAAACCAAGATGGCGACGGCCAAAAATCCAAGATGGCGACGGCCTCAAAAGACTTTCAAACCGCCGTCCACTAACTAAAGGGGGACGTCACAGTGACTACGTCCTCTTCTTGTATACAGTCTATGCTCTTTACAGGCATACAGTCTCTTTTCAAAGTAAACTTTACTTAGTTCTAACCAGATGATTAGGCTCGCTTCAATTTCAGATTCATTCTAAACCAAACTACGATGTTTGTTTTACTCAACAAACCAACCGAACGAAGGAGTTTTGTGCTGCTTCTAGTTTTATTTTCTTTACATTTACAGCATGAACCACGTGTTTAAAACGGGTTAAAACTGTAATCTGTTTGTCGGGGAACGTCACTTTACAGGAGGCGGGGTTGGTCCAGATGTATTTGAATGTTTTCTTAAAGTTATGGATTCATTAATCAAGGTTGCATGTTTGGTTTGAGAACAGGAAACACATCTAAGCGTTAGTCTACATAAATATGACCAAATATCAGAAGCCTGTCACAGACAGCTGCAGCCTCTGCAGGCTGAGGGATTAACGCCCAAATCAGAGAGAACGGGTCAAACGTTTGCTGTGATTAATATGTTGCTGTTTGTGTTTCCATGCTAACTGAATGCACAGAGCAGATGTGCACATTACAGAATCCATAACACTGAAGTTGTGTTTGTTTCGTGTTGTTGACTCAGATTACAGCCGGTGTGTTCGGTATACAGTGCTGTATCTGGTTTTGTCCTGCAAATAAAGCTGATTTGTGTTTGAGAGAGACAACGAGACAGAGAGAACAAAGGAGGGAAAGATGGAGAGAAAGATGGAGGGTAAGAAGAGAGGAGTGAGGGAACAGTGCGCTGGAGGAGAGGAGAGGACGGTGAAAGGAAGGAAGAGACAAGAAGTGGTGGAGAAGAGGTAGAGACTAAACTGTGTCTCGCCCTTGTTTCTACTTGACTGAGCATTCAGCATCCTTCACCCCAGGGCTCTGTGTGTGTGTGTGTGTGTGTGTGTGTGTGTGTGTGTGTGTGTGTGTGTGTGTGTGTGTGTGTGTGTGTGTGTGTGTGTGTGTGACTGCAAAAGAGAAACTTGAAGGTCAAAGGAAAAACTAAAACACATCGATGAAAGAAGGAAGGAAGTAGAGATGTCACCCAGAAGTGGAGCATCAGCATTCAGAACATCACACGTTGTCTTCTACAGTAGTGGTGCCATCACTTCACCACACAGGCTGGTGTCATCCAGCATTCAGAGCTACGCCTAATGAAAGTAACGCGCCGTGATTTGAAGATATCCCACAGAACGATTCTGTGATCCTGCAGGAGGCAGCATGAAGCCCTCACAGCGCCGTCATAAGGTCCTTCAAGCGGAGATCTTTCCAGCAGCAGAGCGTGAAGTCAACGCTGATGCTTCTTCACGTAACTCGCCTGCTTTGGTGACGACACTTCCGTAGTTACTTTAACCCAAACGTCAATCATTTCCTAAACTTGACCAACTAGTTGCGTTGCCTAAACCTAGCTGAGTTGTTTCCTGTGAAGACTTTTATTTTGAAAAGGTGACACGTGTTGCACAGATACGTCTTTTAAAAAAGAAATAAATTAAATAAAATGATGTTTGAATGTTTTGAAAGGAGAAAGAGTAGTGCAGTAAAAAGTGGAATATTTCGCGTAGTGAAAGTGAAGTATAAAGTAGCATGAAATAACAGTACTCAAGCCGTAAGTACCTCCAACGTACACAACTCTAGTCAAAGTACATCTTTCCACCACTAGTGGCTTTTCTTTAACGTTCTCCTCACGGGATTCAAACCTGCGACATTGAGGCCAGCGTAGATTGTGAAATACATAATAAATTGACTGATAATTGAGTTTGACAAAGAGTGCAGGGATTTAATCCGGAATTAATCAAACACACACACACACACACACACACACACACACACACACACACACACACACACACACAGAAGTAAGTGTGTGTGTCAACAGATGTACAGGACATGTACAGCCTGTGGGAACACAGATACAGATGCACACACACACATTTTAATGATTTTTAAATGCCAGCATGGAGAATGGAAGTCTTGCACGCAAATTTTTAAAAGTAGCCACCAAACCCACACACACACACACACACACAGACACACACACACACAGACACACACACACACACACACACACACACACACACACACACACACACACACACACACACACAGAGAGTCCGGTGTGTGAGTGTATCCCCGGGCTGTGGTTCCCATTAACATCCTGCACGTGCTGCAGTGTTTACCGCCCGCAGTGCCAATCAGCTGAAATGCCAGTCTGCAGCCGCCGGCAGGAGCCCGAGCCGCCGCCGCCGCCGCCGCCGCCGCGTCCCGCTATCGCAGTGTTTTCTCTTTTCCCGTCTTCCTGCGGGAAGAAAGACGGAGAGAAACGCCGAGACAATCAAGCGAGGTGGAGAGGAAGAGATAAAGAGAGAGGACGGAGGCAGAGACGGACACCGGCAGGTAAAGATGCACGAGTTCTCGGCTGGTTTATAATCTTAGGAAGGAAACATGAAGAGTAAAAGGGACGCTGCTTATGAGTTCCTCAAACGATAGACACAAACAAAACGTCTTTCATCTCCGTAGTATCGGGGTGCAGGGAAAGAAATAAGTGGTCGAAATGAAGCAGAAGCTCTCTGCATGTGTATGACGAGCAGTAAATGAGGAGTTTTGTAGTGAGGATATGAACAGGAAACCAGACCACACTACATCCTGTAAACCAGTTCAGCCACTTGCACTTCCAGGAAGTAGCTGAGATGTTGCACCAGACTGACTCGTCTGAAATGGAAAATGTATTTAAAAATAATTATGATTTATCAACGTGCAAAACATAGTCGGTAGTGTTACGACATCTACTTTATATTGCTGTGGAAACGTCTCCTTTAAACAACTTTATTTATTCAAGAGTCAACCGTTAAAACCGAAACACTGGCGGCGTCTACGGCTGTGAGCTGGAGTCATGGAGAGGAACCGTTTTGGATCTTCTATGTTCTCAAACTGAACCTCTCAAAGCTCATCAAATGTATCCGTTATTTATCTTTCTCCATTTGAGTGCATTCAGAGTAATACAACCATTGAAAACAAATGTTCCTCGCTTCTCGAACCTTGGAGCAAGGCAGTGCCACCGTCACAGCTGCGTGTGCTGTGTGCAGTGATTGTAGCTCACTCTGCTGCTTGTTGCAGCTCTACTTTAAGCGATGATGAACATCGTGAACATCATCGTTTCAAACACGTGGTCCAAAGACAATGAACGTAGGTTTCTTTCTGGGTAAATACAGGTTAAAAAAAGTTGCTTCCGTGTGAAGTTGCCTTCATCTTCTGTCTGAGACACTGTTTGCATAACTTATCCGCACGCTAAGAAGTCTATAAAAGGACTTCTTAAAATATGGGCCGTCATCGGGCCGTGAGCTCCCATCAGCCCCTCTGTCAGCGCCGTTCGTCTGTTGTTGTTATTTGTTTGTTTGGGTCTAATTAGCGCAAATCCAGCCTCAGTGTGGGCGGGGGTGTTGAGCCCGATGACAAGGAAGCTGCACAATGTGCAATATGCCGACAACCCCGTTTAATGACGACTGACGAGCAGTGTGTGTGGACTGTAAAATGAAATGTTTTCACATGAAGCAATGCGTTATGAAATAATTCAATAACTTGGATGTTATTTCATCAGTCTTATATTTATTCTTACATCAGTTTATTGGATTTGTTGCAGTTTTATTTCACAATGTTTCTTTTATTAAATTAAATCTTGCTATAGTTAATTATAGTTAACCTTAAATGATGAAATAACCTTTTATGAGCTTAGTTTTAACAAGTCAGTCAATTCATAATTATTCACGTTTCACACAGAGTAGACTAATAGAAACGTCCCTTACCCACCCCAGTGCCCTAGAGCAAGGCAGTCTGCTCCCATCGTCACCAACTGAAAGCAATTCTGAAACCTCACATCTCACTATTTGGTCAGAAATCAATGCTTTTGGTGACTCTTTATGTCTCTCTGTGTTTTTTTACTCATATTTAACCAATAAAAATAATGTTAATAATGATAAAGAGCTTGTGACTAAATCTCCGAAATACACTGGATTCTCAAACTGTCAGCAAAACTCCGTTGCTCCATCGTTCACAGCAGAGCTAAGGGTTAACAGTGACGAGGCGATTTCGTCTGACTTTGTTGCCCTTCCTTTGTTGCCCTTCCTTTGTTTCCCTTCCTTTGTTTCCCTTCCTTATGACACTGTGGGCATTGTTGCCCACAGTGTCATAATGAACCGCAAATACTTTAACACTCCCAGGGCCGTGGTTAGAAGTGTTTGCCAAGCAGACTAGCCTAGCTATAGCTAATGTAATGCAGCTAGCTAGGCTAGGCTAGCCTAGGCGCTAACAGCCTCAGCCTTCTAATCAATGAAGAACACGTATCTAAATATTTGCTGGTAAAAACCTTGTTATTCCATTTGAGCTTGATTTTGTTCAACTGTTAATTACATGCTGACACATGAAGCTGTCCGACAACATATGAAGACAATACCAACAGTGCTTTTCTCTCCTACTGTGGACCTTCAGCACCGTATGGAAACGGTCTCTAGTCCCGTGTTGGAGAGAACTCTGCTGCTGAAGTCTGGTTTTATGGTCTCAGAGAGTCGGTCGGTGAGCTCCGTTAATCAGAAATGATGCATCGGCGCAACAGTTGCTGTGCTCTGTCAGGGATGGTTGATGGTCACAATAAACAGCAGAGGAACACTAAACTGCAGCGATGCAGGTTCAATTTACAACTCAGGGTTTCTACTGGGAAGGTAGCTCTCCCCCACCGAATCATCGCCTCCAACTCTGCAGCTCCACCGAGCTCTTCAGCCTCTTTTAGCTCAGACTTCTGCTTTAAAGGAACATTAGCATCAGCCTCGTTTACAGCAAACCAGCTCTGATTAACACCGTAAAACCACGTGGGTTAGTTTAGCAACAATGACTCAAGGTTCGTGAAATGACGACGGAAAGTTAGGCTGAGGCAACAACACGAACAATAGGCTGAGGCAACAACACGAACATTAGGCTGAGGCAACAACGCAAACATTAGGCTGAGGCAACAACACGAACAATAGGCTGAGGCAACAACACAAACAATAGGCTGAGGCAACAACACGAACAATAGGCTGAGGCAACAACACGAACAATAGGCTGAGGCAACAACGCGAACATTAGGCTGAGGCAACAACGCGAACATTAGGCTGAGGCAACAACACGAACAATAGGCTGAGGCAACAACACGAACAATAGGCTGAGGCAACAACACGAACAATAGGCTGAGGCAACAACACGAACATTAGGCTGAGGCAACAACGCAAACATTAGGCTGAGGCAACAACACGAACAATAGGCTGAGGCAACAACACGAACAATAGGCTGAGGCAACAACACGAACAATAGGCTGAGGCAACAACACGAACATTAGGCTGAGGCAACAACGCAAACATTAGGCTGAGGCAACAACACGAACATTAGGCTGAGGCAACAACACGAACAATAGGCTGAGGCAACAACACGAACATTAGGCTGAGGCAACAACGCAAACATTAGGCTGAGGCAACAACACGAACAATAGGCTGAGGCAACAACACAAACAATAGGCTGAGGCAACAACACGAACAATAGGCTGAGGCAACAACACGAACAATAGGCTGAGGCAACAACGCGAACATTAGGCTGAGGCAACAACGCGAACATTAGGCTGAGGCAACAACACGAACAATAGGCTGAGGCAACAACACGAACAATAGGCTGAGGCGACAACACGAACAATAGGTTGAGGCAACAACACGAACAATAGGCTGAGGCAACAACACAAACATTAGGCTGAGGCAACAACACGAACATTAGGTTGAGGCAACAATACGAACATTAGGTTGAGGCAACAATACTAACATTAGGTTGAGGCAACAACACGAACAATAGGCTGAGGCAACAACACGAACAATAGGTTGAGGCAACAACACGAACATTAGGTTGAGGCAACAATACAAACATTAGGCTGAGGCAACAATACGAACATTAGGTTGAGGCAACAATACGAACATTAGGTTGAGGCAACAATACAAACATTAGGTTGAGGCAACAACACAAACATTAGGTTGAGGCAACAGTACAAACATTAGGTTGATGCAACAATACTAACATTAGGTTGAGGCAACAACACAAACATTAGGTTGAGGCAACAACACAAACATTAGGTTGAGGCAACAATACGAACATTAGGCTGAGGCAACAATGCAAACATTAGGTTGAGGCAACAATACAAACATTAGGTTGAGGCAACAACACAAACATTAGGTTGAGGGAACAGTACAAACATTAGGTTGATGCAAGAATACAAACATTAGGTTGAGGCAACAATACTAACATTAGGTTGAGGCAACAATACAAACATTAGGTTGAGGCAACAACACAAACATTAGGTTGAGGCAACAGTACAAACATTAGGTTGAGGCAACAGTACAAACATTAGGTTGAGGCAACAACACAAACATTAGGTTGAGGCAACAACACAAACATTAGGTTCGTATTGCAGTATCCTAATATAGCAGAAGTTTCTTCCCCTCAGGCCTGACCAGTCCACAAGGAAACAAGCTGAAATGACCCGTGAAGTATGTGAGACGTGTTTATACCATATGAGACTCTGCTGATGTGAATATGAAGCAGCTGATGAGCGTGGCCTCGCACGTCCATCTCACTCGTGCTTTGATTGGAGTCGACTGCAAATTAATTAGTTAGGAGGGACGAGAGGGGGTCGGCTGCCGATGACAATTCATTTAGAGTGTGTGTGTGTGTGTGTGTGTGTGTGTGTGTGTGTGTGTGTGTGTGTGTGTGTCTTTGTTTAGGGTCCACTTCACTGTGCATGACTGAGGGTTAAGATATGCTGAGGGCAGCACTAGGCGTGGGTTGTGTTTGTTTTTGAGGCGTCCCCCTGTGGCTGACACGCTACACACGGTGCATGTGTGTCAGTGGTACGTACGTGTAAATGAAGTTGATTGCACACGGACCCTCATAAGTTGTTCATTAGTATTCGAGTGTTGCCGCACCTTGCTGTAACGGGTCCGTACTGTGTAATGCTGTGTGTGTGTGGGAGTGTTTTACCCGTCTTGTGAGGACATACGTCGGTCACGGTCTGGGGACCAAATGCATGTAAATCAGTACAGTTTAGGGTGAAGACTTGCGTTACGGTTTGGTTAAGGTTAGGGTGGGGTTTAGGTTTAGGTTAATGTTAGGGTTGTGGTTAGGCTGGTGGTGGTTGTGGTTTAGTTGTGTTCTAGTGTGTGTGATTGGTGCGGAAGGAAACAAAGAAAAAGCTGCATTAATAATATAGACGACGAGTCAAAGCCCCGTGTTCCTAAATTGGAACTTAATAGCAGAGATGCAATTTTAAAGCAATTATCTTAACCAGTCATCGCCCACATTAATCATTCATACCTAATTAGAAACATTTTTTTTTCTGAACAGCATCTTTCAAGAACATCCATGACAAAGATATAAAGATTTCTAGGAAGACCATCTTCACTAAGCACCAGTATCATCACACTATGCTGATACACAGTGTTATAACACTGTGTATCAGCTGATACACAGTTTATAATCAGGGCAGATGAAGTCAGATCAGTGTATCTCTGTAGTTTAAACCTGCAGTAGGACCACCGTTGTGGTTCAGAGATCTGAACCTCGTAACGATCCACTGTCGCTTGTTTGTGTCTAACTTCAGGGAGCGTTTCATGATGCTCGCTTCATGTGCGTTGGATGAAAGTCGGCCGAGCTTCCGAGTGAAATATGCTAATGAAGTCAGAGCAACGCAACCCGTTACGAACCGACTCTACTTTGAAATGACACAAATCAGCCTCCGACACAGAAGCAGCTGGTTGATGTGAGGTGTGTGAGACAGCTGCAGAGCTGACAGGGTGATTTAACACGAGGACAACAACTAACCTGACCTTCAGCTTCAGCTTCAGCTGCAGAGAAACACAAGGTGTCTTCAGCCTTAAATGATGGCTTTACTCTCTGGCTATAACGCTGCTGAATGTCAGCTTCCACCGGCTAAAGCCACAGTTCATTCTTTTCATATGGTGAAAAACATGCAGAACACATTGCTGTGTGCCCATTATCACTGTTGATGCAGGGTGTGTAGGAGTGCTTGTTATTTTAGCAGGCAAAGCCTGGGGTGGACAGATTTTAACAGCTCAGACCTTAATCTGCTCTGGGTGGATAAATTAAACACGCCCCCACATCCAAACCTACTCCAATGTGTACGCTGTCATTGTGTGTGTGTGTGTGTGTGTGTGTGTGTGTGTGTGTGTGTGTGTTTCTCACTTCTTAATATTTCCTCCTTTAAGTGTTGATCCCATAATCCATGGCTGGAGGGAAAACAAGTGCCGAACTATGAATCAATTCCTTCAAATTAAAATGGAAGGAATTATTTCACATGACGCGCATTTAAAAACCTGAATGGAGAAGTGGGAGGAGCTCTTGGTATATGGGACTCATATGTGACATTTTTGAGAGTCTGTTCAATAAATCACTAAATGACTTAATGCTGTTGCCGTTTGGTTGAATATATTTCACATTTGTTCGTTAAAATCTAAATGTATCCCAACAAGTTCTCACTCCCTCCGTGTCACATACTACGCTTGGTCAGTGACTCTAAGCTTCAAACGTTGCTGCTCCAGGTTCTTATCTTTGTGTACACAGGAAACTAGCCGCTGGTTACATGCAAGCAGCCTCCTTTCAAAATAAACCCCCAACGTAGCTTTATTTTGTAGCTTTACTAAACACAACAAAACGTGTCGGGGTTTAGGAAACTATCGTGGTTTGAGTTAAAACAACTACGATGTTCCTTCTGGAGGTTACGTAACGTTCACTGGGTTCACTCTACCGACACTGGTCTCCAGGGTGAAAGTCCTGTGTTTGTCCCCCCCCCCACACCTGTGTCGGTTCTTTCTGGACAACCTGCCTCTCTTCACACTCAGTATTGAATCAATTGAACCGAACGACCGAACCGATCCCCTCATCGACTCCACTGCGTTGTGTCACGTTTCATACTTTATGATCGGTGAGATGTTCAGGTCATGTGAGACGCCTTGTTGCGTTTACAATAAAGCACATGGGTGAGGCGGAGGGAGGGGGTGAGGAGGAGGGGGGAGGAGAGGAGGAGGGAGGAGGAGAGGAGGAGGGAGGAGGCCTGGATGGAGAGAAAGGAACGGAGGTGGAGAGAGAGAGTGAGATGGAGAGAGGTAAGGCTGCAATGAAGGAGGTATTGATTTTCTATAGAGGCTCTTTAATCAGGAGCTGTACTGACACACCCTAAGGGAGTGTGTGTGTGTGTGTGTGTGTGTGTGTGTGAGTGTGTATTTGTTTGCGTGCAGGGCTGAACCCATTCAAATTACACTTCATCTTTTTCTCTGCAGACGCCTTGAGTGTGTGTGTGTGTGTGTGTGTGTGTGTGTGTGTGTGTATGTGTATATGTGTGTGTGTGTGTGTGTGTGTGTGTATGTGTGTGTATGTGTATGTGTATGTGTGTGTGTGTGTATGTGGGTTAGTGCTGTTGTGTGTTTCACTGTACATGTGTGTGTGTGTGTGTGTGTGTGTGTGTGTGTGTGTGTGTGTGTGTGTGTGTGGGCAGGCCGTGGATAGATAGATGAGGCTGCCCAGTAGATGGATGAGTGGAACAACCAGTCGTTCATCATCTGTGGAACAAGGAAGGAAGGAAACACTGAGATGGAGGAGAGGAGGAGAGGAGAGGAGAGGGGGGGGGAGGAGGAGGAGGAGGAGGAGGAGGAGGAGGAGGAGGAGGAGAAGAGGGGTTTAAAAGAGGGAGAAGAGGGAGGGGGGGTGAAAAGGTAAGAAAGGGGGAAGGAAGAGTCGGGGTGAGGAAGAGTTGGGGCATAATGAATTTTTCAATATGAAATGCATTGCAACTAAATCAGAGACTCTCTTTGACTCTGATGTTGTGTAATCCACTAGAGAGAACGTTGAGTCTTTGTGACTCACTCAGTCAACTTATAACTTCTCATGAAACCAGATGGTTTACAACATTTGTAATCCATAATCTCGTTTGTAGTGAGACGTTAAATATTCTGCACCATCTCCAGATTCACTGAATTAAATGTTTGCTATGAAGGAAGCAGAGACGGTTTGTGCCTCTAAAGGAAAGCTGGACTCAGCTCATCTTCGGTCAACTGAGTGAAGGCGGAACAATTCATCCTTGAAGATCTCTGAAATCTCCGTTTAATTACTCGTTGATTGCCTGAATTGCCCTCTTATTAATTTTATTAATTGCCTACCTGAACTGAGTTTGGGTCCGCGGTGGTTGCGGAGCAGAAAACAACGGCGTATCGATTCGTCCGTCCTGGTTCCAGGAACAACAGTTCATTAATGCGGTCTACGAGGGACTATCTGTCTCTATTACTGCCTGTTGGCCTGCATGGCAATGATTTATAGGCAACCTGTGGAGGCAATGGAGACGGCTAATGTTGCCCTGTGTGGGAATGGAGGAATCCACTGGGATGAAGCCAACAGTGTGTGTCGTCAGGTGTGTGTTGGAGTCACCGATGAAAGCCCTGATGTTGTCAGAATCCCATACGAGTGAATTCATCCCATTCGTCTCATTGAATATGTGATTCCTCTACATCTCTACCAGGTCGGTTCCTAATGCTGGTGTCACTGAGCGCTGCTTTCAAACTGGGTTCCTTTGTTGGAGCTGGATTGTCCCGTCTTCCTCTCGCCCCGCTCGCCTCTTTCCAGGCGTCTGTTGTTCCAGTGTGCTCACCACTCCGGTAGTCCTTCATCCATCACAGCTGGCTGTTCATCATGATCTGCAGGAAGCGAGAGTGACATTTGTTTTGACATTTGCAAGATAAATGGAGATTCATCTACAGATGGGAGGAACTACGCAACACCGCTCTGAGGCTTGAAAGTTCTCTGCTCTTTCTTTCTTAACTTTCTAGAGACTTGTTTGTTCGTGTGGCTCTTCTTCCAGCTGGACTGGATTCCATCTCTTCAGTGCAGCTCTAGAACGGCCTCACAGTGATGAGTTTCATCTTCTGTTTAGCGCTCTGTCTGTCTCTGTCCATTGACCGAGGGTGCTGGCTGAGTTATTGTCACCTTTGCATATGTTGAAGTGGAGGAAGGGACAGGTATGTGATGCCTGGTTGGCGGACCTTCTGCCGTCCCCCAACCCATCGTCCCATCAACGACTCCCTGTCACAGCCGGGTGCAGGTCTCACTGTCTGTTCTCCACAGACTGACGGCCTATACGTTTACAGCTCATTTCACAATATTAAAGGAGAAGCACACTCTGACATTGGTTGAATTATACCTTTCATGTCTGGGTCCAGCTTGTTGTTTGGTGGTTTGTTTTCCTTGAGGCAAAGTGGGCTCCATCCATCCATTACCCTCTTTCATCACTAAATGAATCCTGGGATGCTTTGAACATCACAGTGATGATGTGTGTTTAATTTAAAAGCAGCTTTAAAAAGTAGTTTGGGATAATTTATTAACTTCAGGCTGTTCTTTTGATTAATGTTACACAGTATACACAAATATACACATATATATATATATATATATATATATATATATATATATATATATATATAGACAAGAGACAAGACAACAACTCAACATTCTGTTTTGGCCCATCAGCTATCTTCAAAAGTGATATTTGTTGTTTTTTTCTGCTGATCCGATCCGTGACTCTAAACCGAGATACAATCCCAACTGTCAGTTTTGTGACCCGTTGCAACCCCCACCATGTGACCCATCATGTGACCCATCATGTGACCCACCATGTGACCCACCATGTATTGTGTGTTTTGTCAAGTATACAAGTACAAACGTGTGTTTGAGGGAGAAGGGGCGAGAAATTCATTATTTCCAGTTAATATTCAACATTAATTTAGTTTCTCTGTCTCTCTCTTTCTCTCTCTCTTTTTCTGTCTCTCTATCTGTCTCTCTCTCTCTGTCTCTCGCTCTCTCTCATCTGTCTCTCTGTCTTTCTCTCTCTGTTTTTCTGATTTTTTAAAGAATATTCTTTCTTTCTTGTATTACATTTGTCCAGGTCTGTCTTGTTATCTCTGCCAAACACATTGACTCCCCCCCCTCTCTCTCTCTCACACACACACACACACACACACACACACACACACACACACACACACACACACACACACACACACACGCGCGCGGTGTTGAACAGGGTGATTGTCGTGTTCTTGGCGGTTCAGATCAGTCCTCCTGTACTTCTGTTGTGAATAAGTCAAAACGTTTCACGTCTTCCTTCACAGCGCTGATGAGGTGAATCCAAGTGAGAGCTGCTGCAGCTCAACATGCCGCCGTGTTCTGGCCTCGTCCTGCTACCGGTTGACGGTCATTAACTCTGTCCAGAAAGGTTTAACATAATATGAACACCTGCAGAATCTAATGCAATACGGTGTAACTTCAACAACAGCCTCAGACATTAGCATAGAGGAGAATCAACAGCTCTCTCAAACACATGAAACGCTCCTGAAGAGCAGGATTCATTGCAGGGAAATTGCTCTGGATTGCAGTAGACTCTCGTCTTTTCTCTCACCCACTGCACGGTACATATTGAACAGTGACTACTGCCTCTAATAAAAATGTAGATGTGTATTAATAAAAGACTACTCCAATATTAAACGATGTCTCTGAGCCTGCAAGCCTCGGATACTCAATGAGTTTCAGAGCTCTGAGGCCTTGACTGCAGAACTCTGGTCATCCTTTATCTCCAACGGGATTTGAATCAGACGAGTTCTGCCTGAGGATCCGAAAGCTTGCAGTCTCTGTAACATCTTAAGTAACATGTTCACATATTTGCCCAATCAATCCTACATTTAGGCTCCATGCAGACGTTTAGGGCAGACCCTTACAGGCTGGCGACGATGCTATGAAAGGCGCTTAAATGCACATTAGCTGCAAAGAGCTGTCTGCGTCATGACTGTGTTCAGTGGACTAAAAGAAGTGATCTGCTCTATTGGTGCTGGCTTTGATTGGTTGTTTGCGTGGAGAATGCTGTTTTGTGTCTTTGAGGTGGTCCTTGGCTGCATGAGTTTGTGAGCGTTAGTTTGACCGTTGACACAAACACAGAACAGATCAAATAAGTGTCTGTATTTCAAGAAGAAGAGTCGTGTGTCTTTGTTCCAGGAATGAGCTGCAGGTCACCGTCGGTGTTCTCAATCACTTCAGTGTGATCTATTGTCTCTCTCTGGGTCTTTTTCATTTCATAAAAACATGAACAATAATTCTGTTTGTCTGCCATTGTTTTTACTGTTTTCACCGTCAGGTCAGGCCCGGTCCCCCTGACAGGGAAAGAGAAGCTTCTTCTATTTTTCATGCACACTTGTGGAGCAGAAGCTATCTCATGGTTGGAAAGGTCAGCCGTCAGCTGTATGTGAATGTATCAGAGCCTCGGCGCTGTGACATCAGTGTTATTAGCTTTGGGAATATTGACTGTGTGCCCGCAATGATCCGGTCTATCACAGTATTACCATCTTGTGTTGTAAGCGCACGGAAGCGACTCGAATCCCAAAGCTGCTGCTGTCTCGTCTGCTCTGTTTATTATTATGAAGTGTTTCTGCCTGCTGGCTCCTCTGTGGTGGGATGACCTTCCGTCGCTGAGGGCGGAGTCACTTCTTGTCTTCCAGGCTGAAAACTCTTTTCTTTTACTTTTTATGATGTTCTTCACGTCATCGTTTCCCCGCCGGGCCAGAGCCACTATCAGCTCACCCTCACTGCTGCCCAATGTCCCCCAACTGCACCCGTCCTCTCACCTCACTGAGCTACATGATCAGTGTTTGGTATGATAATTAACAGAAAACTAAACATATGCTACTCTAATTGTTTCAGGGTGCTTTTATACCTTAATGGTTTGGTTTGTTTCAAATGGATTTTGGTGAATTTGCCACATTTGGATCAGTTCATTTAGACTGGTGTGAAAGCTGTCTTCTGCACATTTATTCCCATAAACCAAAGAATTATTGTTACATTTGGTCATGGATTGCACTTGTTTTTGTTGTATCACAAATATTGGAACAGGGAGGAGGTTGGGTGGTGGATGAGTCAAAAAGTGCAGAGACTGCTATTTGTGTCCCATGTGAACCAACCATAGTTATTTTAAGACCAACCATGGTGTTTTTTACTAAACCTAACCAAGTAGTTGTATAGAGTTTTGTTTTGTTTCAATTTGCAAAGTCAACCAACTGTTTCAAATTGTTTCAAACTGTTTCAAATTGTTTCAAAACTGTTTCAAACTGTTTCAAATTGTTTCAAATTGTTTCAAACTGTTTCAAATTGTTTCAAACTGTTTCAAACTGTTTCAAATTGTTTCAAATTGTTTCAAACTGTTTCAAACTGTTTCAAACTGTTTCAAACTGTTTCAAATTGTTTCAAACTGTTTCAAATTGTTTGAAACGGTTTCAAACTGTTTCAAATTGTTTCAAACTGCGACTGTACTCTGGGAGGAGATATGTTTCCCTCAGAACATAACAGAGTGCAGTTGGTTGTCTGTAAACTGAATTGTTTAGTTTGCGTTTGTCCTGACCATAGTAGTTTGACTTTAATCATGACGTATGAGGACCAGTTTCAGTCTCAACCAACAATAATCTGTTATTCCATCTTGACACCGGAGAAGATGAACATCAGGTTCATTGATATGTAAGACATGCTCTCTGATTACGTGTCCCAAATATTTTCTTACAAAATGTGGTTGTTTATTGCTCTCGTCCATATGTCATGTTGTGATGTGTATTACTAGCACGTTGAACATGTTTTCCTTCAACCTGTCAGTGGTTTCAACATTTCCCCCAATGCCATGTCACATTATTAATGAAGTAGGCTTTCACTGGCTGCATGGGATTACACATGAGAGTGATATTAGATATCAGTTATCACTGTTTAGAAACAAGGCAAAAGTTTTCTGACAGAGTGAGTCAGAGCTGCATTTCTCTGGAGCCCAAACATGAAGATGATTCTGCGGTGTGATGTTGTAGCGCAGTACTTGGTAGCTGACAGGAATCCAAACTAACCGCTTGAAATCTCTCCAAACGTAATTCAATGCAGAACCGGCACAAATCAGAATTGTTGATCTTGTGCTGTTGAGTCCAGGGAGCCCACTTCAATCTGCAGCCTTTGAAATATTAAACCCAGGCTTCAGCAGTGTGTAGTGAGCAGTACATAAAGAAGCAAACTAAATACATAGCTGGATAAATTAAACATGGGCATCCTAAAAAAGTGATGACAGAGAGATGCAACCAACAGAGAACAGGAAGCTGCAGGATGACTGTTTACAGCCAAAGCTCTCCTCTGGATGAAGACGTATCTCTACTGTTCATGTGTGAGACGCAAGCTGGCAAACGCTAAATGTTTGTAGATTTACAATCGATAATGTGATTCACAAACAGCCTGTTTTCATTTTG